>NC_047172.1:4622869-4787869 GCF_009819705.1 Hippoglossus hippoglossus | reverse complement strand
CTACTCGCTGAGTTTTGAAATCGAAGCCGACGGATCTGTCAAAAACATGCAGAGGAGCGGAGCTGAGTGCGACTGGTAAGAAACCCGGAGAACTACAAGGATTTATCACAATACTCGAGTTTAAATAGTACTAATACTTCTGTGTCTGTTTTTTATCTTAAAGTATAAATCAAGATAAAACCACATTAGTCTCTGTCCGACCTCGTTCACTCGGATTAGCCGCAGAGCTAACGAGAGCTAACAACAGCTCAGCACTGAAGCTAATGTTTAACACTGTGTGGGTTTGTTTTGTGGCTTCAGTGGATCTGACTAAGTCCTGGAAAGAGTAGAAACTGTCGCTTGTTTCATTCAGTTTACACGTGAGTGTTTATTTTTATTTAAAGGACCTCGTATGTCCTGGTGTTAGCATGTGTTAGCCATTAGCTCAGCCAGCTGTTACTACTACTACTACTACTACTACGAAATGTACACACACAACTAGTAGCATCAGAATGTGTTACTGAATATTTCATTAGGACACAGTGGCTTCAGGAAGTAGTCACGCCCATTTTATAAACACCTCATGTTGTATGTTAGATTTTTAAGTCCACACTAAATAACTTATAAACATGATATTTATTTATTATTTATTTATTCCACACATGGTAACAAATCAAGTCATATCAAATTCTAGTGAAATTCAAATAAGGAAGTCCAAGCTGGAAAAGGAGGAAGTTGAATTAAAAATAAAAACCTTTTCTAGTTCTACCCTCTTTTTTTATTTATGTTTTGCTTCAACAATTAAGAAAGAATCACATTTTGTTAATCAGAATAAATACAAACCTACTTTCAAACATCCCAAGAACAAAATACATCACAAAACCATCTCACGCCTGATTTTAATATATAGTTTTTTAAATTGGATCCGTGTGTCACATCTGTTTGTTTCTTCACTGGTTTTTAATCATAATTTAAGTCTTTCCATTGTGGTTCAAGAGGTTTTACTTATTTTGAGGGAAATGTAATGAAAATCTAAAGTCTTCAGACGGATCAGGTGAATCCTGTTTGCTGTAATGACCCTTGGGGGGTTTTCTAGAACCTGTTTGTGTACAAACCAGGAAGTACCAGTGTTAAGTGTGTCCAGGAGAAACAGTAAATGTGAAATGGAAGTTTAAAGACACCAGGACTTTTCCTCGGTCAGTGTCTCAAAGCGTCAGGAGGTCGGAGAATCTGCCGGAAAGACGATCATCTCAGTTTTACACCATCAGTCGGGCTTTTATTGTTAAGAGGCCAGAATGAAGCCGAGTTGAGTAAAACATTCCTTGTATCTGTGATGAGGCCGAAAGGCGTCGGCTCACTGAGGCTTCACGTCCAGTCTGACGGAGACGGACAGGATCTGACAGGAGGAACAGGACAAACTGCCAGGTCCAGGTCTCCAGAGTCTGTGGAGACTCAACCCAGAAGATTCAGAGCAGTAGATTCTGCTTCTTTAAGAAAGTTTCAAACTGCACAGAAATCCTCAGAGAATCTAAAATCATGATTATTGTTTTGAATATTATCAAAAATAAAACATGATCAAAAGCAAATGAGCTGAAAAAACAAACAACAAACACAAAAATCGCTTTGTTCTGCGACTCGACACTGAATTTTAACATAGTCTCTTTTTTCTTTTTGTTTTCCCAACAGTGTTTTGGTCTGAAGTCATGAGGACGAGTGAGTTTGACTCGTCGTCAGAAGACGAGGAGATCGGCGAGGAGCAGCTGACGCCCTTTCACGTCACCTGGTGCGTTTTCACTCGTTTCCTTTGTGTCTTTAAACAAAATGTGTAATTTTCTCTCAGGATTATAAGTATTTGCTCAGATTGTTGTTAAACTGTGCACGTGTGTTGTGATTGGCTCTCAGGTTACCTCTGTCCATGGTGGAGTGCTCTCAGTTTCTGGGGATATGTGCACTACCAGGTGAAGCTGCACTTCATCCTTCACACTTCCTGCTGCTCTTGTGTTATTTCTCCTGTTTTTTTCATCTCAATTAAATTTCTCTCATCTGACTTCAGGTTGCAAATACAAAGAGATTCGCAGGAGTCTGCAAAGAGACGTCGGTGAGAGGAACTTGATTCTTTCTGTTTCTTAAACTGAGCAAAGTTACCAGTTTTCAAATTCTTGTTTTACCTCAGTCTCTGGAGTTTTAATCAGTTTATAAATATGCTGCGTCTCTTGTTGCCAGAGGAGCTCAAGAACCAGGGCGTCCAGGACGTGTTTGTTTTCTGCACCAGAGGGGAACTCAACAAGTACCGGGTTCCCTCCCTGCTGGACGTCTACCGGCAGCGAGGCCTCACCGTGCACCACACGCCGTTCCTCGACGGAGACGCTCCTGAGCTGCAGCAGTGCTGCCAGATCCTCGAGGAGCTGCAGGTCGGCATCGAGAACAACAGGAGGACGGTGATCCAGTGAGTGAAGTCATCCTTCAGACTAAAACTATCAATTTAAATGTGTGTAATGTTGCAATGATTCTGTTACTTCTGACAAAGAAAGGTGTGAGGCTTGATTTTCTTTTCTTTTTTTTTTTACAATTTTACCACTCTTTTCTGTGTTTTAATATTTGAAATATTGTAAAAAATCTTTTTGTATCTTGCGAGTTTTGAATCAAGCGCCCAACAGCCCGACAACCACAAAAGTCATTTTCACGTCTCGTTGCGCATTTGAACAATTTGCTTTCAGCCGTGCCTTTGATTTGGGATTTGCTCTTTTTTCTGTTCCCCTTCAGCTGTTATGGAGGCCTGGGACGATCTGGATTAAGTAAGAATATTTTATTTGTGCTTTGAAAGTTACCCCTTTTAATCTTTGTATCAAATCAATGCGTGCAACTCAAGTTTTAAGCCCGAACGTCATTATCTGCTAAACTTTGACCTCTTGTAAAAAATGCTAAATGCTCTCTACTCGTGTTCATCGCCGCTCTGATCACATGACGGTGTCGTGTTCTCGTTTCTGTTCAGTCGCCGCCTGTCTGCTGCTGCAGCTCTCGTCGACGATGACGGCAAACAAAGCCATCGAGATCCTCAGGGAGCACCGAGGAGGAGGAGCGATACAAACTGTGAAGGTGAGAGGCTGCTCTTCTTCTTCCATGACATAGTTATAGATTATATATCCTCCTCCTTCCAGGCTGCAGGTTTTTCATTTCACTGGTGAAAATAAATGAAAAAGAATGTGCAGAGACTCTAAACCTGCTGAAGGTGGATAATCCTTCACAATCCTTCCAAAGATTTAGCTTCTGAAAATCCTTCATTAGCCAACAAGCAAACATGGAAAGTGTGAAAAGATGAATTTGGAGCCAAATACCAGTGAATTAGCTTCTTGTTATTTTTACATGTAAAATTTTTTTACATAAATGTTAAATGTCCCTAAACTGATCAGTTATTTTCTAAAAAGATTTTTAAGAATGGTTTCCTCTTGTTAAATATGTTAAAAACCAATAGTGGCCAATGTATCATTAGATCTTTGAAATCTCAAATATTAAAATTGATATGTTTTTTTTAAATCCAGTATTGGAGAGAAACTTATGTGATGAATTATAATTTTAATAACCCACAAACCACAACTGATCCTTCTTAATGTTAGTTTGTTTTGGCTGCAGCTCATTTTCTGTAAATTCTTGAATTTGAACTCAAATAGTTTTTCGTAACAAACATATTTACTAATAAAATGGACTTTTCACAGCAATACAACTTCCTGCACGAGTTCCGTGAGAAGTACACGGCGTACCAGGAGAGCAGACAGGTTTCCACAGAGCGCTCCGTGTCTCGGTGATCGCTGCTTCAACACGGGAAATATTAGTGTGTTTGATTGTGGGTGTTTATAACTGCATTCTCTAATGACTGCACTTTAACAGAATACTCTAATATATTGATTTTCTTCTCCTCATTGTAATGGAATAAAGTCTTAAATGAGGAAATCATGTTTGTGTTGGCAGTGAGTTTATTATGATGTATTTACCTTGTTTGGTTTAATGATAAAAAATGTGTTTGTTCTAATTTTCCTTTTTAAAATAAAGTTCCAGTCCATTGTAAAGAGTGGGATGAATTTATTTAGATTCAAATAAACTCGAGTTGTCATTTCCTAGATGCGACACAAATGGGATCTAATACATAAAAACATTATTGTGACAAATGATCTTTATCCCTTTCCCTGATAAATTTACACATTTAAAAATGGCAATAAATACTGTATTTCTGAAAAATGAAGTCTATCGGCCTCGACTCTAAAAGGAGATTACTTTCCAGATTCTTGATTCCTGACATGAGCAACACCGAGGAGTGTTTGATATCCTGGAGGGAAAAGGAAAAGGAAAAACACTGAATAAATAAAAGTTGGCGTTCCTAACACTGGAGTATTCGGTGTTGAAATTAACAAGACTCACAAAGACGAGAACAGCAGAGGAATTTGAAAAAGGTCCATTCAACAGTGTGGCACAGGAGCAGATTCAGAGAAACTCCAATGCAGAAAGCAAGAGAATCAAAATGTTGAGTACTGTTGAGTCAGCCTTTTTTAAATGTATCCACAGCTGTGGGGTGGGGGGGGGGGGGGGTGATTCTACACAAACACAGGTCGCACACACACACGTTGCTTTCTACTCTGGATTCACACTTAAAACATATCACCGATACTTTCAGCGGGGATTACATTATTCAACGTGATAGATGGGTCTGAAACATGGAAGCTATTCATCAGATGTAGTGACAACCAGACGACGATTGTCCCCGTGCAACACGTTTCTCTAAGTGATAACCCAATGCACGTCAGCCCTCGCTGTACATATCTGTACCTTCATGTTCATTTCAAGACCATATCCGTCTGTGAGCAGGAGTCCGGTTTGCACTTTGCTGTTTTAGCGATGGCAATGAAATCACGTGGCGGAAATTAGCTGTTAAAAGCTCCGAATGTAAATCGGCAGAAAAAAGCAAATGCAGCTCAGATTCTCACCTGGGAACCAAGATGAAAACAAAACTTTATTTAAATCCCAAGTATCAAAAAAAAATCACCACACCCTTAAAAGAAAAAGAAAAAAAAGAAAACTTGTCCGTGGATGAGGTTTTGTCCTTATTTTCTATAAAATTTGAAACTGTAATGCTATGAAAAGAACGCCTCGACCATGATTTTCCCTTAAGACGGGCTAAATGTTTCCGAAATGACACTCTGCGCTGTGTGTGGGGAGGTTGGAGAGTTCGTCAGCTTGAAATGGCGCCTTGTATGGCTGAGCGGGGGGGGGAGGGGATCTCCAGCAGGTCCAGTGTTGCAGCACTAAGTTCATAGTGTCTGGTCGTCTACTGTACATGCAGGTCCTTGTCCTTCATCGTCCGGTTTAAGAGCTCACCAGCACATAGATCATCCTGTTGGAGCGGATCAGACACGGGGACAGATTGTTACTGAGTGTGGATTGTTTGAAATGTTTTTTTTACAAGTTCTTTATACTTTTTATTAAAATGGGCGTAAATGAGACTTAAAAACGTGGCTGTAAGATTTCTTGCCGAGTGAGACAAAACGATCAAAACGTGACCGTAAATATGAAGCTACAGCCAGGAGAGAGTTAGCTTAGCTTAGTGTGACTGCTGGAAATAAAGGGAACCAGTTAGCAATCTATCTTCCAGCACCTTTAAATCTAACTTATAATGAATGTTACAGTCACCAAGGACGTTGTGTCTTTGCCTCTATGCGAGTTTGTTCATTTGTTAGCAAGATTACACCAAAACAACTGAGCTGATTTCTAAGAAATTGGTGAAAGGATGTGGTATCGATGAGGGAAGAACTTATTGACTTCAGCGTTAGATCTGGATCAGGGGGCAGATCAAGGAATTTGTGCCTTTTTCAACATTTACAGTTCTGCCAGAGAATCATTGATGGATCTTGATGGAATGTTTAGAGGACTGATGTCTAGAACTGTTGGGCCTTGACGAAGGTATGAACTCTGAGTGCTACTCTACTTTAAAGCTGTGTCAAAATGCCATTTTACAGTTTTAAAAGGAGGCTTTGTACTGAACAGATGTAGATGCCTGCAGCCAAGTGAATACGTACCCATAGAGATAGTAGAAGAATGACAGGAGATAGAAAGCCAGTTTGCACCAGCCTTCTTTTTGACAGTACGCCAGGATGTCAGCGTTCATGATGGTTGTTGGGTCATAGAGTCCTGGGCAGCTCATCACGGGTCTGCTCATATACCTGCGTCACAGGGAAACCACAGAGAGGGATCAAGTCAGATTGTGTTCTATGTTTGTTAAGACAGAGTTAATGGTACCGAATTGTATTGAAGGACCAAACACAATGGAGTCCTCTCGTTCAGATACCCACCTCCAGACATGATAAGCCAGCAGCGGCAGGTTGAGACAGAGGGTGAGCCACTCGGCCGCACAGAAGAACATCACACAGAAGAAGAAGTGGATGAGATACTCTGGAAGAACCAGCTGCAAAGAAAATTAGACAAAATGTCAGAATCGTCAGGTGATGAACAGTCAGTCCAACTCGTTCTCATCAGACCGTGGGTTTTATTGACTAATAGCAAAAGAAACTCTTTGGCCGTCCTCACGAAATACTGAAGACGACGCAGCCTCCAGTTCCAGTCTCACAGGCAACGAGGCCATTTTATAAAAAAGAAAATTGAGCTATTTAAAAGAGTCAGAACTCTACAAACTGCAGCCAGCTCCACAGAGTGAAACACACATGGACTAAACTCTGAACTCTGCGTTTGGGTCACGCCATCAGGCCGAGCTTCGTTTCAGGACTTCACATTATTAAATGTGTAGGAAGGTGTCGTGCTGTAGGTGAAATACACAACAGCACTGATTTGACCAAATGTGAAACACAACCAGGATGAAAAAACAAAGACACGCAACCTGAGCCAAAATCGGAGGGTTTGAAAATGCTCGTTAAAACTGAGGAGAAAAAAAACCCACTTCACTCATTTGATGTTTAACGAGCTGCTGCAGTGAGGTTTAGTCACTATCGCCAATCTGATGTGGAACCGTAATGAGGAACTGTTACAGCCAGATTATCTTCTATAGTAAATCCTGTGAGCGGCTGGTTGAGTTTAGCAGTTTGAAGTAGATGGATAAGGTTTCTTTATGTCATGCATCATCAAGTCTGACCACGAGTGAGAGGAGAAAACCCATCAACATCTCGCTCTGCATCTCAAACCGCAACATCTTTTACAGCGAGGGGGCGGAGCCTACAGGCTGCCCGGCTCCCTGACAAGCGGGGGAGTGGGCGACACACGGGAGAGACACCATGCTGCGAGCACGAGCAGGGTTGATGCAGCAGCCCCCCCCTCGGGTTGACAGAGTTTGAACTGGTGCGGGGTTCTGGGGGGCAGATGGAGGCACCACATGGAAGCCATGCATTTGAAAAAAAAAGGGCAGAAGGGTGGGTAGTTTGGGGGGGGAGGGCGGGGGGGGGACCAACAGCCCACAGATGGAAAGGTGAAGGGCATGTGGGAGGAGGAAGGGGGTGGGGGGAGCTAGAATGTATTGGAATCCTGCACTGTGCTGCCAAATACAGAACTGATCACAGCTGGAAAAATTGAAAATTGCCACCTGAGTGTTGGACACGCAGAACGACCAGTGGGGTCAAAGGAACAGATCGAACTGTCGAGTGGATAAGTAACTCCTCCTACTAGTGAAATTATCAACCAATCAGTCGTGACAAATTTTGCTGAGCTGGAGTGTGTTGGGACTCTGCAGCCATCTGCTCTGAACCCCAGGTGATGGAGGCTCGAGCCAAACGCTGAGCTCGTGCACAGGAGCTTAGTTTCTGCTAATTGCTGAAACAAACTGCAGCTTCCTCCGAACAGATAATTGTGACATATTAAGAAATGTTTAATTTAAAGCTGGAATGTAAACTTTATTTCCTCTGACACCTCGAACCACAGATGAAAGTGTCCACTGTTCAAAAAGCTTTGCAACAAAAATCAAATCATCTGATTAATGGATTTTAGGCTGATACCAACTGATGCTGATATATATCGGCAGATAAATATTAACATTTTTTAGGGTAAATTCTCCCCAAGATGTCGAGTATCAAACCCTTATGACAAAGTGTAATTGAGGTTTGACGTTTTACAGTTTAACCGTAAACGTTATAACAAATAAAATGTAAATATAAATGTATCGTTTCTGTGAAATACATGTTTTCATCTCGAGGCATTTCAGCAACCATAGAGGCTCATATATTTATATTATAAATCAGTCCGACTCTACAGATTTCTCTTTATATTATTATACAAAGTCTCTGTCAGGACAGTGTATACGCCTGGTGACATGTTACTGTAAACTCAAGACCAGTTACCTAACTTTCTGTGTTTACTGGAAATGTACTGTTCCAGTCACAGTATATGCAAACAAAGGGTAGGTTGTAAAAGATCATGCATGTTTTGAGCATTTGCAAGTCTTTTCAGTTAACAGCTACACTTAATAACAAGGAATATTTCATCCAAGAGATAATATTATTATCCACCTCCTTCATATTCTAATGCTTCTCATGAGTAACGTGGCCTCTGTGCCTATAAAACAGTTTAATAGCTTAAATAGCAAGATTAACTAATAGATTTGAAATCCACAGCAGTGAAAAATACGAGTAAGATAAGTGAGGACAAGTATAAGAAGAAGATCTACTGGACGGTAGAGAACCTGGGGCACACGTGGCACGGTGTCTAATCCCGAGCTGAACTCTGACTCTCAGATTAGTTAACTGAAAAGACGTTTGCAAACACTTCCCCGTGCAAAATGACAAGACTGAGTCGAACTGAGCGGGCATTCTAAAAAAGACTGGTACAAACCTTTAATGCAATTTTGACTCTTTTAATCTTTTTGACCTTTTCAACTGTCTTTATGCCGTTAAAAAAAGTGTAAGAAAAAACAAACCAAAAAAAAGCAGATTTTTGGGGGGGGGGGGAAATAACAAAACAACAAAAAGGCGTTAGAGTTTGACAGCTGACGAGATCACTGAATTCACAACAGGCAGGTTATTTAGCATAACAGTGCAGAGAAATGATTGAAGAAAGACAGATAGGCGGATAAAAACTCCTGAAAACAAAATGAAGTATCTGTCAGACACAGCAAATCTGCATGCAGTCACATAGGCAAGGGCGGGGGTGTGTGTCAGGTAGTGTGGGGGTCACTTACCGGATTTAAAGTGTTGCACTGATCTATAGGATTCTTGTAGTCGGTCTTCAGCTCGTCAAAAGCTATAATCTGCAGGAACAAGAGGAGCAGAATGCAGCAATAAACAACTTTACGATTGACAGCGTTACACGTGTGTGTTACACTAAGAGTAATAACATATATGCAGAATACTGTCAGTGTAAAGTATCTTCAATATGCCAGATATTGTAAAACTTTTCCATTACTTTGACAGTGTAATGGAAAAGTGACAGAGAGATGATGCTGTCATCCTTTGTTTTGTCCGATAAAAAGACAAAACCATCGACAAGGAATAAAAACAACAAATCCTCACGTTTACTAAGTTTTACATAAACAATGTTTCATAGTTTTGCTTTGCTAATGACTTAATTGTTTACTAATCAGTTTGGTTTTAGGTTAATCGTCTGAATAGAATAATCACCACTGACAAATTAGCTGTTAGATAAAGTAGATATTCAACATGTCAGGAATCTGCTATTGACTTTAACATCAACATTAAATAGTAAAATAGGTGAGAGAGTGAATTAAGAAGCTAGTAATAGTAAATATTGAGACAGGACCTAAAGTGAGTGAATATACTTATAGAAAATAACAAGAGAATACGTACAAAATTAAATATGTGCAATATGTGTTCATATCGTTTCGTTATATGTATTTAAACTTCAGAGTTTATTTCTCTTGCATTATTTCGCATTGTTTTTATTCTAATAAGCGGGTCACGTGTTGTCTCGTGACTCACAGAAACCGAAAGCACCCGAGCAACGTTAACGATCAAAACTATTAAAGTCGTGAACGCGTCACATTAAAGTTTTATTCCGTAGCAACATGTTGACGTTCTGACCGTGAAGCTAAAGCTAATGTAGCTAAAGAAACTGCGAGCTAGCGGGGGGGGGGGGGGGGGGGGGGGGAGGAATCAAGCTAACGGGTGACAGCGCCTGTTAGCTAAGCCTGCTAACTAGCCGACTGGCAACAAACACTTGTCACTTAACACTTAGCTCGTCGTGGAACTGGAGGTTTATTGTAACTGCGCAGCGGCTCGTTAGAAGCTAAAGAGCGCGAGTAGATAGCGACAATACAGTGAAATAACGCGTTTGGTGGTTGAGGTGCTACGTTTAGCCGTTAGCCGCTAGCAGGGTGTGTTCCATTCATTCTGAAGAACGCGGCAGATCTTAAAAAAGAGTGGATTCGAAAAGAGAACACGGAGTTCCCTGCGAACGCGTCCTATCCAGACTGCGTGGAGATCTGCAGCCCCTCTCCGCCGGCCTCCCGTTAGCCCGCGGCCGGAGCCTCCCACCACCTCCCCCCCAGCGACGCGTGCCCGGCGCCGCTGAACCGGGGGGCCCGCGCTCCGCTCCGAGGTCCCCCCCGCCCGGGTACTTACGTGCCAGATAGCGAAGAAGATAAGCGCCGCCGTGAGCAGCAGGGCGAGCATGTAGCAAAAGGCCGCGAATGTGAACGCCATCTTTTCTGTCTCCCGTCCGGCTCTGTGAGTTTCCTGATGATGCAGGCAGATCCCGCAGTCTTCTTCTTCTTCGCTCTCTGTTTATCGAGCCGCTGTCACTGCTGTTGCGTCACTGCCATCTGCTGGACACCGTCATATCCTCGACATCAATATTATCAACAGACAATTTACTTTAAAGGTCCCAGTGTGTAAGATTTAGGTGAAAGTATATATTGGCAGACATTTTATTTTAAAATAATCCTTGTTTCATCTTAATTGTACTAATTGTTGTTTTCTTTACCCTAGAATGGGCCGTTCCAATTTAAATACTTTTTGTTTACATCGGGAGCGGGTCCTCTCTACGGAGGCCGCCATGTTTTTTTTTTACAGTAGCCCAGACTGGACAAACTAAACACCTTTTGAGTTTTTATCACAACTCAAGGCTGCCACAGGATCATGTTTGGAAGGGGAGGGTGAGGTGAGGGGTGTTCAGCTGCAGCATGACACTTCACCACTAGATGTCACTCAATTCTACACACTGAACCTTTAAAGGGATACTTCACCCAAAAATCTGCTCATGATGGTGATGGTGAAGTGTTTGAGTCAACAAAAGTGTTTGAGTCAACAAAACCCTTCTGGAGTTTCAGGGATAAACGGCGTTGCAGCCAAATCCAATACAATTGAAGTAAAGGGTGACTTAGACGTAATAAAACGTAAAATGATTTATTACAACTTACTGCAGCTACCCTCTGGAGAGAGTATAGCGGGTATAGGGGCTGCCACACTGAATGTCACCATATAGGTTCTCAGGCTGGCACAGGGGATGGTGAGTAGGCCCGGATCTGATAAGCAGAGGTTCCGGGAAGGAGAAGGTCAGACTGGGGGCACCAGGGCATGAAGGGGTTTTTAGGTTAGAATGATGTTGAGATCAGGGCTCAGTGGGGGCTACACCATCTGCTATAGGGCCCCTTGTTCTTTATGATTGTGGTTGTATGTTTGGGATTAATCAGACCCTCCCTGATGACATTACATAATGAATGGATGAAAATCTAAACATCTTTAGTGCCTTGAAATGTTTTGCACAGTACTGATTTATATATATTGTTCACAAACAAGTTGAGCCTATATGAAGTACTTTCTTAACCTATTAATTATCATTTTAAAAAATCGTATTGTAAAAATAGCTCTTTTGCCAGATTTCTGTTTCAGTGCAACATCAAACTAATTGAATTTATCATCTGCCCAATGTTGGACCAATGACGACAGACATCATACATATATGAAAACAGCAGTCGTGTGAAAACACAAGTAAACATCGCTGTCATTTTATTTGGACGATGGGACAACAGACAATTTTATAAAGTATGGGAAAATACAAATATCTCAAGTTTCACTGATGCCACTATGCAGCTGATCATGATCATACATGGTCCAGGTGTTTTTATTAAAAAGGAAAGAAGAGTAGAAGAGTAGGCATCGGTTCAGAGAAGACATCAAAAGCTCAACAACACATCTGCAGGTTACAGAAAAAGACTCAAGAGGCCATTTATATTTAAACAGGCTCACCACGAGGGAGGAAAAGCTTTGATCCACAGGACATGGCTCAAAACCAAAGGGAACTCTTTTTTCCGATAGACCTTGTACTCGAGGAAGTTGTTTATGATGCGCCACCAGTGTTACAGTGTGTTACTTCCCACTTCATTGAAAATCTTAAGAAGAAGAGGGTTGTTGGTGTGTGAATATTCTAGATAAGAAAATGACGCTGGGAGCAGATGTTTGAGATGCAGCTGTTTCAGTCAAAATCAAATGAGGTTAATAATTTAACTCTCTGAAAGAATGCATGCAACAGAACAGGTCAGAAGTTCATACATTAAATCATGCACTTCTTATACAGTAGCCCTCCACATTTTCCAGGTTTTCAGAATCTTTTCCTAACAACAGAACAGCTAAATATGTGTTTGTATATATTAACATCGAAAAGCACGTTTCAAGTGAAACACAAGCTGTTTCCAAGTGAGCCTGTAATACTTCAGTCAACAGAATTGTTATTCCTCTACAGCAGCATGATATCAAACTGATAGTTTATTCATAGGCAGCAAAAACAAGTGATTACAGTCCTTTCCCATCGTTCCTGTTGGATGAAACCTTGCCTGACGTGTAAATCATAAATGATTATCGTCTAACATTTGACGTCTCTCAATGATTTACATGATATCTGTCTTATTGTCCGTTTACATCTTTGAGTCAGATCTTTAAAAAAAAACCCTAACCCTAACCCTTCTATTATTTAATGAAACCCACAAAAAAGACGTCTCATACTTAATAGATCAGAAAGTTTAAAAAAAAATTAATAATAAAAGAAAATCACAGACAGAGCTTTTTCAATCGTCGTGGATTATTCTGACAAAACATACTGTCTTCGTCATGTTTTCATTTTGGCCTCATGGTTTTTTAAAACAGACATAAATATGACAAATGTCAGACAAGGCATTGGTACGGTCGACTTAGCAGGACGACATCGTACATTATGGGGTGATTTCCTGCCTCAGGGCTTTAAATCTGCCACAACGCTCCATTATCCGTTTGGTAGACGTCAAAGTTTCTCAACGAGAGACGACGCTGACAAGGGAATGTGTGGAATTCATTTGTGCCGATTTTTCTGTATTCGGGTTGGACCAATATACTGAGCAGATATTAAGCTTTTATTAAGAAATCTGCTGAATGAGTCATTTCTCCATCATAAAAACCATTCAGTAACATATTCAGTTACTGAAAACTGCTCACTGCTGTTAGGAGCTGCTAATCCTTTGAGTATTAGTTTGGTTTAGGCTTTTAATGTGCCGCACCAGTCTGAATGCAGTTTGAGAGGATTTTCAGCAGGAAACAGGGAAGAATTATTAATTTTGGGGCCTTCAAAATAACTAAAAATATACAATAGAGTCCATTAGTGTGCTTACAGTGACACATTTTAGTTGTTTTAACTGCGTAATCCATCCATCCATTATCTATATCGTGTGACGGTGGGTAAGAGCCAGAGTACACCCAGCGTAACACAGGGCCAACATATAGACAAACAACCATTTACAAATATGGTTTATTTAGAGTCTCCAATTAACCTAACCCCAGTCTGCATGTCTTCAGACTGTGGGAGGAAGCCGCAGAAAACCCGCGCAGACACATAGAAAACTTATTTTTCTATGTGTCTGTATTATTTTTGTCTCCCACACAACCCTGCACCTTCTTCCCACCGCTGTCTACTCCTGCACGTCGATTAAGAAATATGCTGAAAGCTCAAATTAGGTCTTTTAACCTAGGCCTGTGATTAATTAAAACCCCAATATGACAGAATACAGGTCAAACACAACCAAAAAGTGTAACTGTAGAATTTAAAGATCGGTACAAAGTATAGATGAATATATTGGTCCAACCCGGTTCTGTATGGACAGTGTCCATCGTCCAGATTCTGTCCTTCGCCTTCCCCGGCTGAATTTTAAGCACAACTGGCGTTTGGAGAAGTCACATCCATCATTCTCAAAGCTGTGACCACCACGTAGCGATCAAAGTGGTTTTACATCCGAAATAAGCACAACATTCATAAACACTAAATAACAGTAATCGCAATAATGCACAACGTTAGCTAACAATCTCCCCAAAAGACACGTGACGCCGCCCCGTGTGCTGTGTTTGTCGTGGTTCGTAGAAACGGTTCAGTCTGGAATGTTTTCGGAGGAAATATTGTTTCCTGGAGTGTGATGTCATCGTAACAAAATGCAGGTCAAAAGGCAGAGCGCAGTTTTTTTCTTTTTGATTTGAGAAGAAATGTTTTGATGACAGACTCAGTGTGATGAGCATCACTTCACTTCAGGGCCTCTGTCAGCTTGTTCACGTGCACTAGAGAAGTCACAACACATCATATATAAACCAGAGGTCTCAGGATTGCCTCTCTTCGAATGGTCACAATGTTTTTGTCTTTTGTCGACTGGAGTGATGAAAGTTTGTTACTTAAATCATACTTTAAATGTCCTTAAACGAATACTGAAGGAACAACTGAGGACAACAGAACCTAGGAGTTGTTCTGTAGCTGTGAATGTTGTAAAGTTCTGGCAGGAAGTTTGTTTTTCACAACAAAAGGAATATTAACACTATAAACCATTTGCTTGCGTAAACCCTAAATACACCAGAAACAAAAATCAAAACATAAGACTCCATAAAATGATTAAAGATAAAAAGGGGAAACTGAGAGTATGAACGACTAAAGGAAACAGAAACTAATGTTAAAATGCCTTCTCCTGAATGAACAGCTTAGAAAGTGTAGATGAGGATTTCTGTTCACTCAAAGAGCTCGAGGAGCATTAATTCAACACAGACACGTAACTGGCACATGGAGAGAGATTGTGTGGGAGACAAAAGCAGACCTGCGTCAAATAGCATTCTCAGTTTTAGGCTGCCAGGTGGGTGAGGTTTAGTTAAAAACTTTTCCGCGATTGTCCGACACTTCAGACAAACTCTGAATCTACTGTAAACTCCACCAAACTCCGCCTAAAACTGACAACAGGAAGTATTTTCAAACACTATTTAACTCAGGTCCCGGACAAAGAGGAGCGAAACATCAACCGTTGTGTGTTTTCCCCCGATCCTCCTCCTCCCGTCCCAGACGTCTGGATGAGGTGGAGACTTTAGCCAAAGAAGCCAAGTTTCTCCTTGAGCCACTCCTCTGTTAGGTCCTCTGTGTTTCTGATCTCAAACACCTGGAAAAACACATGTGCTGGATGTATCAGACAGATTTGGTACCTTTAATATTATCATCAACTAGCGTGATGACAAATGTGGAAATAATTTGCACTGTCCAAGATTTAGAAAAACACACACACAGTTCACTAACCTTGCTCATCTGAACCGTTTGGACCAGTTTGAGTTTGCTTCCTGCGTACATCATCTGCTGCACCGGCTTGCAACCTGCCAAACACAAGTGAGCCAAACACAAGTGAAACAACATTTCTAAAAGCAGTGGAGTGAATATTACCTAGTTTTTAAGTGTTGCTCTAAATCTATAGTCAAAGGTAATTCCAGAGATGCTCTTACCCGCTGGACTGGAGAAGATGAAGCAGAGGGGATAAGACACGCGTCCATCATCGTGTACGTATTTATAACTGTAGACGACAAACGTTCACGGTGCTAAGGACAGCTCACGTATTTCAGGACTAACTCATCTGGACTAATTCAATTGACAGAAATTGAAACCTCATATAACAAGAATCCAGAATAAAGAGAATAAAACAAATCTGATTCATGTTGATAAACTGAAATCAACTTTAAAGCAATTTTAAAGTTCCAAAAGCATCAGACAGGTGATGTCATTTAAACCATTGGATGACAAATGATTAGTTAATGTAAATATGATGATGGAATTCCTCCCATATGATCATAAATAATAATCTATATGAGCTGTATTATTAAATATGTCTGTAGTCCTATAGGATGCAGAGATACCTCTTTATTTTAATGCATTTCTAAATTATGCATGACTTCATTTTGGACATCACCTTTTGTTGACCGATGACTCATCATTTCCAAAAGTGAATCATCCGAAAATACTGTCTCTATCCAAATCTGTCTTTGCATTGCTGAGTTATTTTGCACACACATAGACATAGCTATGTTTGAGGTGAAATAAAACTAATCTTTTATTTTGAAGGATATCTTGGCTGTCTCTCCGGCAATTCGCCTCCTAGATCATCAGGAGAAATGTCCTAAAACAAACAACAACAAAAAGCAGTTCTGTTATTGTACACGTTATCACATGTCAGGTAAAAACTAAGTGTAACAAATTCATTACCTCTTTAAACGATGTTGTGTGGCATGAATTTAATCACTTCAGAATTCAGTTTGATAAAAAAGTTTTATTTAAAATGATGAACATGAGCTCGATGGAGAGAATAAACCATAGACAGCTCACCTCGAACTCTTCATCCAGAATAACAAGCTGCTTTTCTACATCAATCTTCACTGAAGGGTACAAAGAAAGAAAACATTTAGGTCAACAGCACAATGAAGAGTCCAATGTTTATACCGATATTAGGGAGTAAAACATTTCCAATACTATATATATATATATATATAACAAAATATATAACAAAATTTGGCAATGACTCCTAAGATGTCGTTATCAGACCTTTAAGAAATGTAACTGAGGTTTGATATTTTACAGTTTAACAATAAACTTTATTATAAATAACTATAAATAAAAAGAAAACATAAATTCAACCAAATATATATAGAACTTGAAAAATTCCACCTAAAATGTAAGCATATTTTAATCTGTAAAATAAAAGATTTCATACAAGCAAACATATCCGCAGATATTGATGAATCAAAGGCTCATGTCGGCCAGGTACAAAATAAGTACATAATTATAAGAGAATAAAATAAAACACAAAAAGAACTAAATCTAGATATTCTATATTTTGGTCAATATTTTCTACTGTCAATGTGTTTGGCGTCTTTGCCTTTAGTCTCCGTCATGCAAACACATTCTTGAAAATCCAATTTAGCAGCAGTGACCCTTTTGATTCTTAGATGCTTGAGGATAAAGCTTAAGCCGAGTTTGATACTTGCACCGATGCGACTCGACACACTCACACCACCTGCTGTGTTTGAAGGTAACTGCTGGTTAATCACAGCAGCTCTCTATCCTCAACCTTGTACCGGAGCTGGTTATTTGCTCATGTATCTTTTCATCTGACTGTCGGCGAGAAAGTAAATAAGATTAATTCCCAAAATGTTGGACACCCCCCAACAAGTGCACAGTTTATGTCAAAGAGAAGCATAATCATATTTCAGAGATTATATCTGATCCTTTTCTGTGACAACAAAGCTTTTTAACCCTGCCGCTAGAAAACAGCTGCGAACAACAGTATTGCTGTCCAACATGGCTGGACAACAAATTATATGTACTAGTTCTTTTAGAATAAACCCTGGCCTTAATCCGAGCAGTAAGACCCCTGAGTTTGGTGAAATTCTCCTTTAAATGTCAGTGAACAAACTGCACTCAACAAAAGCAGCTCGATCGGAAACTGATGCTTGTTTCTGACAATATTTCAGGGAGGAAACAAGCGTTTTGGATGAAATTTAAAATGTCTGTTTGCTTGATGCAGGAGGCGACGCGTCTGCCTCCATTTTGTTCCACACAGCGGGAGGCAGTGACCGATCTGCCGGCTGTGCGAGCGTTAATGATGCATTTAACCCACAAGTATTGGCTCATGGCTTAAGCTTTACTGAAGGAAGGGGACATTTGGAAGCTGTCCCAGTTCTGCCAACGGCTGAGGATTTTAACACCAAAAAAAAAAAAAAAGCTTCACACTGTAACACAAAAATAAAAGCTAACAACAACGGCATCATATACTGTAATAATCACGATTTTAGTGTTTTCATTTGGACTCAGTACATCATCTTCTCTGAAGCATTTAGACCTAGAACACGTTGTTAATAAACATATAAGAGATGATATTGAATGTGTGAAAATGTGTTGCCGGTACTCACTGATGATGGCCGCATTATTGGTCTCCTTCCGGAAACGGAACGCCTTCAGCTTTGCAACCAGATCTTCGTCAACACCACACACCACCAGGGTATCAGACTAATGGGGGGGAAATAAGGAGATTTTGTTGTGGTCACTAAAATGTTAAAAACGAAAAGTTAGTAGATTCAACTTTTTAAATCTCTTTGTTTTTGTATAGAGTTGCTTAACCAAAGTCTCCAAATTTTGATTTAAAACCAAAAAGGACACTGTGCTCTGATCATAATGTTCACCTGGACTAAACTATTGAGTCTGATTTGAATGTAAATGTTTGTAATAAGTATAAAAAGTGTTCTGTAGCGTTTGAGCTGTTGTATCAGAGAGTGTATCCTCAGCCGGCCTTCTTTAAATCAGCCACGCACTTTGCTCTGTGTCTGCTATGACAGGAAACAGTAGAGCTGCGTTTCTGTTCTGCAGAGTCTATAAAAAGACTTCCACTTCCACTTCCACCTCCATCACACATACACGTTTCCAAAACTTTTTCACGACACAATTCAAACTCCTGCATTAATTCAGCTTTACGTTGAGCATAAAGAAAATCCACCAGACTGTGTTAGAAATGATGATGGTGGTGGTTATGAAGCACTCGTAAGATATGAGAAGGATCTGGACTCATCAGCTGTGTTTCCACCACAGGAACTTTTTCCAGGAACAATAGGAACCTTTGTCTGCAGGAACCAGCGTCTAAATTAAGTTCCACTTTGTTGTTGGAAGTCATGGCAGAGGAAACCAACCACAGGGTTGAAGGTAAATCAAACCACATGTTTTTTTTTTTCCATCCATGTATTTTGCAAACAAACTGCTGAGACAAGTGTTTTTTCCCCTGCGTGCTCCCATGTCACTCGTCTCCTCATATAGATCATTTACCTGGTTAGAAAACAATGTGCTGATTCCTCAAACTGTGTTCATTCCTCATCATCATCATCATCATCATTCATAGTAACTCATTTACCTTCTTTCATATTAAATGAATACATGCAAAGCCTTAGAATAAAAATAATAATGACAGAGTTGCAACGGACGTACAATTGTTATTTACACGTTGTGTTTAATGTGGCTTCATGGTTATTTACAGAGGGTTTATATGCACTGAAGACAGCTGCAGCGTCACAGACTGTAGCTTTGGGTGGTTTTCATGCTTTTTATTGATTTATCAGCTGGAAGGCAACGTCTTGTCTGCAGGAACCACAGTTTTCTTTCTCAATATTTTCTTTAAATTCACAATCACGTCACATTTTAGTTCATACTTGTGGCAATTCAATATTTAGATTTTGTAAATTAGACTTGACCGCAACAACGAAATCCATTTTATTCTGAAATTTAGTTGGTCACTCTGTCAAATTGTATGGAAAAAATATCTTGTTATTTCACATTAAAGTGATTAGGACGGTCTTTTATATGATCTGATCTTATGTAGGACAGCACACGCCCACTTTTCCGCACATCCATCCCGTTCTTGTGAAAGCGATGTCTCAGCAACACCACGAGGGGATTTCTTCATATTTGACACAAAGGTTTGGACTCATTGACGAACTGATTAGATTGAGGTGGTCAAAGGTCAAAGGTCACACATATTTTTGGAAAAGAAATAATGTGCTTATTACAAATTTATTGCGATCTTCTGAATGCCATTCTAGAAAAGATGGTGCAGCCGGAGAGTGTGATGATTTGACACGGACTGACCCTAATGCTTATTCCCAGTGTGACCTTATTCGGGTTTAGATAATTAAAAAATGCTGATTAGATACAGGGTCTTATTCAGACTATTGTCTTAGTCGGGTTAATGTCAGAGTATTACTCATTGAATGATTACGTCTTTGAACTGTGCGAGTCCAAACTGATCTGCAGGTTTAATCAAGATAAAACACACACACACACACACACACACACACACACACACACACACACACACACACACACACACACACACACACACACACACACACACACACACACACACACACACACACACACACACACACACACACAGCATTACATAACTCCAGCACAAAGACATAAACTCTTGAGGAGTCTCTGCAGAGTCTGTATATTCTATAATTACACCTTGGTGAACAGATGGCTGGTGGGAGTCAGGATTTCACTGAGCTCAGAGAGAGAGAGTGAGTGTGTGTGTGTGTGCAGATTACAACAGTGGGTGTGTGTCTGTGGTTGTGACTCTTGACAAACAGGATGCAGAAGACAAGAGATGAGGAACAGACATGACAAAAGAAACAAGAGCCACAGGTTTTACTTCTGGATTAAATTCCTCTGGAGAACTTTGAACACATCTGTTGACTGTCTCCATGTTGGCTGGTAACACAGAGAGTTAAAGTGTCGTGACAGGCAGGAAGAAGCCGGAGGGAGACATTGTTCATCGAGACTGAGGCGAGCTGCTCAGATCAAGACATGTTGAAACACATCACTGCGATACAGCTGCAGGAAGCCCCCCCGGCGGGCTCTTCAACATAAAAGCATGCAATGTGTGTGTGGAAAATGCTGTACTCAACATGTGAAGTGCAACAGGGCTGCAGTTAGTTTCATTACAATTTCCTACTAAAATGTTCTAAATGCCCGAGGTGACGTCTTCACGTGTCTTGTTTGGTCCAAAGATAGTCAATTACAAAAAAATAACACACAAAGGAACAGCCAGAACTACTGCAGTACTAATTATAGACTTATTGACAATCACTTGTCAATTCTAATATCAATAGAGGTCCTCAATGACAAACTATTGACAATCACTTGTCAATGAGTTGCTGACTAGTTTCCTGTTCAAAATACCAAGAGTCAAACTGACCACAGCAACTTTCTTCCTTTAAAACACAAATTGATGCGTTTATATAAAAAGTACAAAGCATCTTGAATCTAAGCTCAGTCCTCAGAGGAAATACACCTCATTAAACATGTTCATGTTCTATGTTCAAAAGCTTATTATTAAACATACAGATGATTTATGCTGCAAGCTTTCCCCCTGATTTTAAAGCCAATACATTCATGGCAGCAGGTCAGTGTCATAATGGTGCAAGGGTTATGTTTATTACTATTTTATAAATACACTGTTCAACATACTTAACACATGCTAAGTCCTTGAAAGACATCCACCTAAAATTGGTGCATGTTCAAAAGCTTGTTATATACATAATACGCAGATCAGATCACACTATCAATTTGCTTTTTTCCTCATTTGATGATCAATAAACTGGATAGGAGTCAAAAGAAAAAATACAATTTCTTTACTTCTGATTACGGTCAATATGCTGCTTTTTAGTTTATATTAGTATATTATAAATAAACTGTGGTTTGATGAATTGAATTGGACCAACTGTAGGTCAGACTTAATATACTGATCTTAATATATTGATGACTAATCTTACAAGTAATATACAAATGTAACGTTTGATGTTTGGATTTCAAGAACTCGCATTTACTTTTATTAGAGCGCAATTATTTTATTTTGGAATCCCACGCCGGAACTCCATCGCTGCCGTTCTGACTACCTTGACACGGAGGGTGCAGCTATTGCTAAGCTAGCAGGCTACAGCTAGCGAGTCTGCGCTCGGACTTTTCAAACCCGAACAATGTCTTTAACTTCACTTCCGCTCGGAACACACGGTTTAACACACGGAGGGAGAGACGGCGGCGGCTCGGGGACAGAGACGCGGAGACACTCACCATGTTGGAGGAGTTAGGTCTTCCTGAAGAAGAAGATGAAGCTCTGACGTTCAGACGCTTTCAATGTTTTTTTTAATTCACTTCATCTTGTGACCGGTTCGACCAATCCCGCACAAGACGAGCGCCCCCTGCTGCTCAGACCGCTCATAGTCACATCTCACCCAGTGTTACGATCTAATAATGCAGGTATAACTTTGTGGAGCCATTTATAAGTAATTAGTACTTTAAAAAACACATCAGGTTTGCAGTTATAAAAGTGTTTCTCTATTTCAAATGAGTCATTAGGAAACAAACTTGTGAATTACCTGAATTTTATCAATTTGAATAAATATTAAATATCTTTTAATATCCACAAGCCATGAAGTCTTCAGCTCATAAGTTTGATCATCAGTTTGTAAACAGATGTCCTGCAGCTACGTTTCCAGAAGATATAAGAGTTCAAACAGCTCATTGATGATGTCTCCTTAATGTATACAAAAAAATATATATATATATAATAACATATCACACATCTACAGTACAAAGCATTAGTAAATTTAGTATAAACTGGACTGCATTCATTGGAGTCTATAAACTCTTAATAGTGGAACATCAAATGAGTTTCCATTTGGTGTTTTTTGTAGTAAGGTATTTGTATGTGCGTAGTCCCACACTTACGTCTACACAAGCTTGTACACACACATCTGGGTATAAAGCAGAGTATAATGGGTATTGACCACACCCTCTTCCCACCCCTGGTCAAAAATAAAAGAAATGTAAAATTATTCTGTAATGATATACAACCAAAATTAACAAAAGATATAAATTTAAAGCAAATAATCCAATAAAAACAGTGTCTGAGGGGCTCTTTTAAATTTGTATAACCTCTATTGTATTTGTGAAAATGCACAAATTTGGCTTCTGGAACTTTTATATAACTTGTTGTTTCTGAGTGTGTGTCAGTAGACGTCATCAGTCCTTGCTCCTCCCTTTCATGAGTTTGTAGTTTTGTGTTTGTTTGTGTGTGTGTGTGTGTTTGTGTGTGAGTGTGTGTCAGTAGACGTCATCACACCCCGCCCCTCCCCCTCATGAGATTGTAGTTGTGTGTGTCAGCTTGTAGTCCAGTCCCCCCTCGGCAGGCTAACTTAGCATTAGCAGGCTAACTGAACCGAACCGGGGCTTCCACTTCCACAGCCGGACGAACCACCGCTGTCATCCGCCTCTATCACCCGAGAGGAGCAGCCCACCTTCCGGCGAGGTACCGTGAAAATACCCGCTTTCGCTCACTTCCCCCTGTTTTGAGTCCGTGAAGCTAAAACCAACCAGCTGAACGCAGTTAACACTTTCTGTTAGCGAGCTAGCCGCTAGCTAGCTCCGTAGCCAACTGTGTAACACCAGCTAACTTCACATTTCCACAAGTAGATCGGCGTTAAAGCTAAAGTCCGAGTGGTTTCCGTGGAGTCTATCGTCCCAGTACGTGAGTGAGGTGAAGATGTTTTGGACCAGACGGGTTTAGATGGTCATCGGGGAGGAGATGGAAACATTTAGCCAGTTATTACTCATCGCCTGTGTGTGACATGCCTTCCTCGGTTTGACAGCTTGTTCTATTCGCCTGTTTTCGCCCCCCCCACCCCCCACCACCCCACCCCACTGATGAAACTTGTCTTGTTCTGTTGCAGATCATGGCAGATTTCTCGGTGAGTTCTTCATTTCAATGCCAGTAGTTGAATATATATAGTTTAACTGCAGGCTGTAGAGAGAGAGAGAGAGAGAGAGAGAGAGAGAGAGAGAGAGAGAGAGAGAGAGTCACTTTCTGTTTTCCTTCCTCCTCCAGCTGACAGATGCTTTAGGAGACGACACCCAAGGCCAGGCTAAGAGAATAGGCAACACCAACCCGACTGGCCCGACTGGCCCGGCCAACCATCCTCCTGCAAACCCAGGATGGCCTGGTTCAGCTCCCGGAGCCCCCACCCAGCCCTCAGCTCCGACTGACTTCACCGGGGGATCATCAGGCCCAGGAGCTCCAGGGCAGTTCCCGTACCCGTCTGGTCCTGGAGCGCCAGGGCAATACCCAGCACCCCCTTCAGCACCTGGAGGGTTCCCCCCTGGTCATGGGATGCCTGGACAATATCCACCTGCACCAGGAGCTCCAGGGCAGTTCCCCTCCAGCCCTGGAGCCCCCGGGCAGTTCCCTGGGCAGTTCCCTGGGCATTACCCACCTGAAGCAGCTCCAGGACAGCTGCCTGGAGGTCCTGTTCCTTACCCAACCGGACCATTTCCTTCTGGCCCTGGAGCTCCTCCTGGGCCTTATCCAAACGTGCCTTACCCGGGTGGCCAGCCAGGAGGCAACGGCATGTACGGACCAGGAGGTCCAGGTGGATTCCCCCCTCTAGCTGGCCCTGGTGGTTTCCCGGCCTTCCCTACTGGAGGTTTCCCCCCAATGCCCGCTGGGTCATGGGGACCACAGGCAGGTGGAGGCTTCCCTCCTGCTCCTGGCCCCTTCGGTCCTGGCCCTGGCCCTATGGCTCCATATGGTGGACCTGCTGCACCAGGAGGCATGCTGGTGAGTACCATCGCTGCTCACACATCACACTACATTGCTTGCTTGCTTGCTGGACTCTTTTGTGTGGTTGCTCTGGTGCGAGTGGAGCCTCTGTCTTGGTGTGGCTGTCTTTGGGATTCAGGAGGGGAAATAACAACCAGCTAAAAATACTAAACCTTTCACTTTGTCAAGTTCATCTCCACTGTCGGCCACTGTGGTCGGTCACCCGCTACCTAGATATTCAACTCTTCTTTAGCTCTGGATTTCTTCTGAAATATTTACCCTGACTCATTTGGTGTCCACCTCATACTGAAGCTGGAGTTTCCTGCCTTGTTGGCATTCACTGCAAGATGGTGACTTTTTCTCTGAGGGCTGCGCTTGGATATTTTTCTCTGTGTCTTTGGCTCTGCTGGGGTTGCAAAGAAAAACTTAATGCCGAAGAAAGAAATATTCAAGAATAGTTACAAAAGCAAATGTATTCTTGTCTTTCAGCCCA
Organism: Hippoglossus hippoglossus; assembly: GCF_009819705.1. Classification (NCBI taxonomy): domain Eukaryota; kingdom Metazoa; phylum Chordata; class Actinopteri; order Pleuronectiformes; family Pleuronectidae; genus Hippoglossus; species Hippoglossus hippoglossus. The sequence goes on along the minus strand of NC_047172.1, from coordinate 4,763,003 downwards.
GATATAATCCACCATATTACTGAAAGCATGAAATCAACTTTTCAGTCGGACACGGACGTCACTTCCAGAATCAACAGATGGTTTGATTAGTGCTTGATCAGTCTACAGCTTAATCTACCTATGAGGTCACATGTTTTAATAAAGTGCAATATGACTTAAATGAAACTAAAGTGTTAAAACACGTTTATATTCTCTTTTAAAATCACAACTTGTACTTTCATCACTAATTCAGATTGACTTGTCACTTTTTGTACATGACTATAATTAAAAGGTGGTTTATTTTGTCTTGTGTCTGATTTCTCTGAAGTCTTTTTGTATAGTTGATGCCTCGATGTATTAATAAAGTTGAAAACTGATTTTTACTGTGTCACTGTCTCAACTAATCCTTGTGAATTGCGTAAGGGTGGAAAAGATGCGATGACTCACTGGGTTGAGTGTTAAGAATGTGGGCAGGGTCCAAGTGTGGAATAATGTTTAACTAAAAATACCCTTTTATGTTTATGGCATTAAGCACTTAGCTGTTTATTAACAAGTTCCGAGTCTCTGTGATTAAATGTATTTAATCTATATTTTTGCAGGGTAAACACTATTTACATATATGCTACAGAGTTATTCATAAAAAGACATAAGCAGAAAGTAACTTCATTTCAAAATAAAACATAAATGTATTGTCATGATCTAAAAATAAATGTAAATATAATGTAAATGTAAATATGTCTTTCAGATGGTGCCGCATGATCTCCCTCTTCATGCCGGAATGATGCCACGACTCTTGATCACGATAGTTGGGGAGCCCGTAGCTGGAGCAGACAGGTATGAACAAGACTCACTTTCTAAATCTGCTGCTGTCAGATGCAAGAAACTGAACCAAATTCCTAATAATAACAAATTAAAGAAATAAAAAAGGCTGAGCTCTGACGGTGTCGTCCCGCTCACTGAACTGAAATGCAACTGAACGGTGGATGTTTCCCTTATCCCCAGCTTCCTGAATCAGCAGATCTGTCGCTGTAACAGATCCACCAAACTCTGCTTAGAATTGCTCATATTTTAAAAGTGTCCGCTCTGATTATCAGAGATAAACTCTGGTTTTTAATAACTTCTAAGTCTTTTTAACTGATCTAAAGTTCAGCTTCACTCTTCAACTTGCTGGACCTGATTCTGACAGTTGAAGCTGAGACTCTGTCGGTTCTTCTCACAGGAGATCGAACCCACTTACTAAAGTTACATAGAACAGAACATAGAATATAAAACAGTTCAGCGTGAGGAGTGGGAATGAAAGAGGAAACATTCTCCATATTCACAATCACTGTCAGTTTAAAAAAGTTGCGTAGTGTTGCTTGAACACACATCATTAGCTATGACCCACCCACTCTGCACCATTTCCTTCCTCTTTGTTAACATGGTGTTGACGATGTCTTTTGTTCTGCATAAGGAAAATAAGTCTCAACCGTTATTAATCATAGTTTTGTTTTGTTCAAGACACTTTATCTTTTAATTGTATAGCGGCAGAATAATTAGTTGTCAGCAGCAGCACATTGTTTTCTACAAATCTCTTTTTTTTGCAGGTTCCATGTTGACTTCATTAAAGATGAAGACGTCGTCTTTCATTTCAATCCTCGATTTCATGAGCAGAATATTGTCAGAAATTCCAACCTCGATGGATGCTGGGGGCCTGAGGAGCGGGATGGAGGATTTCCATTTGTTCAGGGACACCGCTTTGAGGTAAGGTGCTCCAGCCACAGGACTGCAGCCAAGACTAAGACTTCTATTGTCAGTGTCACACACACCCATGGAAACAGATGTTATCACATATTGACATATCGTCATCCACAGAAATGTTTGTACGGACCAAACTTGACTCAACAACTCTCCTGTTTTTAGCATTTTTGCCTTTTTACCTAGTTTATATATTAGATAAGGGGAATGACGTTCAAAAAAAGGCACCAGATTAAATCAGAAATATGAAACTGGTGTAGCCACTAGTTCAAGTGAGACAAGCATCAAACTTTTCAGTTCTAGTTGAACTTCTCACACTGACCCGACTTGTCCTGACGGGTTTCTGTATTTCTCTCCCTGCAGCTGAAGATCCTGGTGGAGGACGACAGTTTCAAAGTGGCGGTGGACGGCACTCACCTGCTGGAGTACGAGCACAGAGTCGGCGGACTGGAGGAAGTGACTCTGGTGCGCGTCGTCGGAGACGTCCACCTCTACAGTGCAGCCCCGAGCATGATCTGAGTCTCAGAGGCAACCACGAGCTGTACAAGAGACATACGTCAAACTTTACCACTGAATTTCTGCATCTAACAGCCCTTCAAATGATTTGATGCATTTGTTGGGATTTAAAAGGCACAATCGTCAGCGCAGTGCAATCTTTGCCCTCCTGGCTCTTCATCATGTGTTTCAAAACAGAGGAACACAGGTCTGCACACTTATAATCCTTTTCTTTTTTACTGGATGATGTCTCATTGTATAGCCAAAATATATTTTATGACATAACAGCATCTTAGTCAATGAGTTGAAGTGCATTTAAAACTGATACTATAAGGAAATATTAATTTATTCCTGATGAGAAGATTGTCGGCCCAGTGGAAAATTGCGACTTGTCCTAAACATTTCATATATTTTCCAGGATTATGCTGTATTATGTTTACAGTATGTGTTTGCTTCTTATTCTGTCCTTTATATCAAGATCTTGGAAAGCCTGTGTAGTGCATGAGAGTGTGATGCTGGTCCCCTTTTCACAGTCGTTTATCAGTGCTGGCCAACATATGCAGTATGCTAATGATGAAGTTGCTTTGAAATTAATTTAAATACAGACTTTAATCTCCTCCTTCTCTTTTAGTACTAATCCTCCTGAGCTCTGGGACCGGAGGGTCGCATGATGCTTTTACGATTTCATGTTGAAGTCAAATCAAAATCGAAAAGAAAAAGAAAAGGGATGAGGCTCTCTTATTTGTTGCCAAAGAAAACAGTGGTACAGTGTTTTCTGATTGTTTGCTTATGAATAAAAGGGGCAACAAACAGATAGTGACTGATTCATGATTTTGTAAACTCTTCGTTTGCTACCTGCACATGTAATAAACATAAGTTTCCCCTGTACACTTTTCTTCATCTTCATTCTTAAGCTAATCCTGCGGGGATCCCTCCCCCAGGAAGAACCACAATATTAATCTTATTGTGCAATTACATATTATATTGTTATAGACAACCAAGTATATCGTCACATTTAGATGAAATATACTTTATAATAATATATATTCTATGTAAAATATAAACATTAATAATCATATATTTATTTGTATAGCACTTATCTAAACGAGGTTACGAAGTGCTTCACACAAAAGTCAATGGCAAAATTAAGAATCAAATAGAACATCTTTATTGCATTGTTTGATCTGTAAAATAAACATTTAATATTGGTAAACATAAATGCTGATACAGTCAGATTCAATCAGATTTTACAGAGAAACTACAGAGGCCAGCCCCTGAGATGTCGTATGAATAATCATGAACACGTCATTATAGTTTTTTTTATATACGCTGATCCTGTTGATAATACAGTTATATGAATCATAATCTATCATAAGTAATATTTCATCTCTTCCATATTTGAGAAACTGAGGCAAATCTATCCATCTGTCTGTCTCTGTCTATAAATCTCTCTCTCTCGCTCTCTCTCTCTCTCTCTCTCTTTAAATCTCTATCTATGTATCTATCTAACTATCTATCTCTATTACTGTCTCTCTCCATCTATCTCGATCTATCGATCCATCTCTCTCTCTCCCTCCCTCTCTCTCTCTCTCTCTCTCTCTCTATCTCTCCCTCTCTCTCGCCCTCCATCTCTCTCTCCCTCCATCTCTCTCTCTCTCTCTCTCTCCATCTATCTCTATCTATCGATCCATCTCTCTCTCTCTCTCTCTCTCGCCCTCCATCTCTCTCTCGCCCTCCATCTCTCTCTCCCTCCATCTCTCTCTCTCTCCCTCCATCTCTCTCTCTCTCTCCCTCCATCTCTCTCTCTCTCCCTCCATCTCTCTCTCTATCTCTCTCTCTCTCTCTCCCTCCATCTCTCTCTCTCTCCCTCCATCTCTCTCTCTATCTCTCTCTCTCTCTCTCCCTCCATCTCTCTCTCTCTCTCTCTCCCTCTCTCCCTCTCTCCCTCCCTCTCTCTCGCCCTCCATCTCTCTCTCCCTCCATCTCTCTCTCTCTCTCTCTCTCCATCTATCTCTATCTATCGATCCATCTCTCTCTCTCTCTCTCTCTCTCTCTCTATCTCTCTCTCTCGCCCTCCATCTCTCTCTCCCTCCATCTCTCTCTCTCTCTCTCCATCTATCTCTATCTATCTCTATCTATCGATCCATCTCTCTCTCTCTCTCTCTCTCTCTCTCTATCTCTCTCTATCTCTTTCTCCCTCCATCTCTCTCTCTCTCTCTCTCCCTCCATCTCTCTCTCTCCCTCCATCTCTCTCTCTATCTCTCTCTCTCTCTATCTCTCTCTATCTCTCCCTTCATCTCTCTCTCTCTCTCTCTCTCTCTCTCCCTCCATCTCTCTCTCTCTCTCTCTCTCTCCCTCCATCTCTCTCTCTCTCTCTCTCCCTCCATCTCTCTCTCTCTCTCTCTCTCTCTCTCCATCCCTCCATCTCTCTCTCTCCCTCTCTCCCTCCCTCGTCTCTACGTGGTGAACAGTTCAGAGTTCAGCCTGCAGTTCCGCCTCGCCCCGTGAGGGGGCAGCAGGAGCGCAACCCTGCCCGAGAGGAAGCGCAGAGAAAGTCCTGAATGAGTTCAGCTGCTTCTTCACCTTCAGTCAAACTCCCTCCCTCTTCTTCTTCATGTCTTCTCTCTGAACTCGCTGTTTTTAATCGCGCGGGTGTCGGGACAACATGAACGGCTCTCTGCGCCCCTCACCCAGCGTGGTGGACATCAAGCTGAAGCGGGGACCGGCAGGTAGGGGGGGGACACACAGCCCGCAGGACTGCTAGCACGCAGCTAGCCACGTAGCAGCTAAAAATGAAACCAACGTAGCACAGCTAAAGTGTGAGTGAGTGAGTGTGTGCGTGTGTGTGTGGACACGCATTCCTGAAGCTAAAGGCTAATTCACGCTTTCAGAAATGCGTCAGAACCTCGTCCCCGTGCGTCTGTACGAGTTGTGCAGACACTGGAACTGGGATTCAAACGCTGGTGGAGCTGTAACAGCCCAGTTTGATTCATGGGAACTGGGCTTTCTGCACTCGGACGCTGGGAGCTGAAGTGTGTGTGCGGGGAAGTAACGGCCTGTCAGCGGCTGCACGGGCAACTGGGTTTGTTTAGCTCCCAGTCGGGATCATGTCTGGATTTGTTAGGTAACCTGCAGTGAAGTGGCCTTTACGTGTTGGGGGGGGGGGGGGGTCCTGCTGAACTTTGATCAATTCAGATAAATGTCACAGCAGCTTGTGTCCTGGTGAACAACGAGTATATCAGATTTTACTCATTAAAAACTCAGTGTCATCAGTGTCAGTAATGTGTATGTACAAGTACACACATATTCAACTACATATATTTGAAATAACCTCCAATCATCACCCAGTAGCTACTTATGTTTATATTTCTTTGCACTACTTTTTTATTGCACTGCTTTCACAATGTAAACATACTAAGAAAGCTGATTTGCAAACACTAGAGTCATTGTGTATTTATTTCCCATTCATCGCTCTTTGTATTTATTCTCTACCGTTTCTTTTTGGCACTATTATACTCTTTATACGCTATTTTGTTAACTCTGAGTACATTGACAGATTCCCTGTAGGTGCACACATCCTTGGCCCGTAAAGCTGATTCTGATTCTCATTTCTCATCTTTTTTTAAGGTCTGGGCTTCAACATAGTTGGAGGTGTGGACCAGCAGTATGTTGTGAATGACAATGGAATATATGTGGCCAAAATAAAAGAAGATGGAGCCGCGGCGTTGGATGGGAGACTCCAAGAGGGGGACAAGATCCTGGCGGTAATACATGTTGTCTCTTATCAAGGAAGTGCAGGAGTATCAATCAATCAATCAAATATTTATTTGTAGAGCTCGTATTCTAAAATCACAATTTGTCTCATATGGCTTTACAATCTGTACAAGGTGGGACATCCTCTGTCCCTCAGCCTTGACTAGGAGAGTCACAAGTGAGGGAGCCTCTCCCAGGATGGACAGAAGTACGATAGGTGTCGTGTGTAACAGAGCATATCGACAAAATAACAATATTTACAACACTCTGAGAAAAGGCTGTGTCTCATATAAATGTAGACATTATTAGAATGTTTAAAGTATTTCTGTAAAATTAAAATGTCTGACAAATGAGGGGGGTTTTTTTACCCCTTATTTCCATATGTACTTGTATATTTGTGAGAACCATTTTTAGCATTGAACTTACAGAGTGAGGACACTTTAGGAAATTTAGGTCTTTTTCGAAATGCTTGTTTGAGGGTTAAGACTTGTTTTTAAGGTTTAGAGTTAGAGTTAGGTTAGAGTTAGGATTAGGGTTAGTGCTGGCAAGTGCATTATGTTAATGAGTGTCCTCACTAAGATAGTACAAGAATGTGTGTGTCATCCCAACAACCTTTGCACAGTTTGACCTCACATGATCCCTAAGTGAACATTAAGTAGCACTTGTGACAACATTATCTACTGACTGATTGAAATAGTGCAGGGCAATGAAACAGTATCAACTAGAATGGCACTCAGTGAATTGTAAAAAAGGGCATGTGGACGTCCTCTCAGGCTGAGTCCTGCCCCGGAGCCTCCTGCAGGCAGCCTGTATGTAGGAGGAGGATAGAACCCGGGGCACAATAGACCCACACGTCAGCCTCTCCTGGTAACGTTTATTGTTTCAAGCATGAGGTAATACTTGGAGCTAAGAGGAGGATATCAATGATTGTGTTCAGCTTGATAGTCAGAGGACAGTGCTCAGGTAGATGTTAGTGAGTCAAATAATCAGATTTTAATTAGTATATTAGATTGAAACTGTTCAAGGGTCCCTGGTAGAAATCATAACCTGAATCAGTTCATTTAAGTTTTTGTTTCATGTGGGTTGCATATCTCAGATCAATGGAGTCCAGCTGGTGGATCTGATGCATAAATCTGCAGTGGATCTGTTCAGGATGGCCGGGGAAGATGTGGAGCTCCGTGTTCTGAAGAAGGTAGGAGGGCACTATACTTTCAATTTGCTCTACATAGTATTCATAGTATAAATCACAGTACTCTGAAACATGTGACCTTAAAATAAAATACAGTGGAACAAATGTATATATGAAATATTTAAAATTATGATAGATATATAAAATTGTGAATGCAATTGGAATTTAAGTCTTATAAAAAAAAATATATTTTTGGTTGCCAAACACACCTTTGTCATGTCCTTAAGAATTTCTCAAACATTAATGTGCTTATCCCAGTCCTAATAACCAAAGTTCCCAGAATTCAATATTTAAAAAAATAATTGATTATTGAAAAATAATCGGCATAGTTACAGCCGTAACTGACAGTCCAGTGCGTTTTGATGTAAATGTTTATTCCTGTTTTCATATCTGTGTCTTGCAGTTGCTTCAACACGATAACGGATCCACAGACCCACAACCCGATCAACCATCCCCGGCGCTTTCTCTGGGAATCCTGCTCGCTTTAGCCGGAGCCGCCTTGCTCTTCTCATTCGTGTACACGCGGCACATTCGGAAACACTTTTAACTAAACCTGCTGATGTCTGTATGTTATATTTTTTTAAGATCAAAAACTTTGCTAAAGGCCAAAGAACTTAAAGAGGGAACAGACTCAAAACGGTAGACCTTATTTTTTTATTAGCAGGTGTTGGTGTCACGGACGAGTTTCTCCATGTTCATGTTTATTATGTGATGACTGGTAGCTTCTTGACTCCCTTCCGAAACAGGACCATGCTCTCTTACCACAGAGGTAACTTCTAATAGATAACTTTGTGATGTAAGTTGACAAAGAAGGATGCAGTCATGACATTCCCGCTGCCGGGCTGAGCTCAGGCAGAAACACGCGGCTTCGCAGACGCTGCGGTTGTTGGCAGAAAAACTTTTGAAACCTCGGGTCAAGTCAGACGGAAAAGCTTTGGGGTCCATTCACAAATCGAAAGATGTTGCCGTGTTCAGTCACTCGTGGGTCTGTACCTCCATCACTGATGTGAAGGGGGGGAGGGGGGGTGTTGATTTTCATTTTGCTCTGTTGCACAGAATCATGGGAGAATCCTGCCGCGCTGCTTAGACGGAGCCAGGGGATGAAAGAGTTTGAAGTCAAAGCGATAAATTGTGTCTGGTAATGGACCTTTATTTGTGCCTTTTGTCGTCCGTTTCAAGTGGTCGGTTCTTTTTCTCCTAATCATTGATCAAAATGAAAATCAACCCACTACGTCCAATAAATTAAAGTACAAAACAATATATATATATATATATATATTTTTCCCTCTTGACAACAAACCCCATAAAAATCTCCAAAACAAACAATCAGTTCATCCATATTTAATAGTTTCTAACTTCCACAAGCTAGTCTCGTCAACATGTAAATATTTAAAAACAGGTCACAAATGTATAGTTTCACTTTCAAAAAACAGCTCGGTAACTTGGGCACTGTCGCTTTTAGCAAACAACTGCAAAGTGCATTTATTTGGGACTAAGTGCAGATTAATACACGTTCAGCGACATTGTGTATGGTATTGACTCTAAACTATTGTGCCCATGTTTAATAATTTTTTCAGAGGAATAAGATCTATCAGACAAAACTTGTTGGGGTTTGTTGACGGGCATAAAAATATAGATTATCACCAGATTTACACTATTTTCACAAGAGTTTATAATAAATTTGTACGTGTTCACTCAGGGTCAACACTAAATATATATCATGAGGTGAGCAGCCCACCTGCAAATGTTCAGTCACAGCCCAAGACACTTACAGAATCCGCCATGTTAGTGTTGAAGCAAATTGTTAAAAACATTCTCCTCATTCTGCGTCTAAACACATCGCACCTTCCACTTCGTGATTTGTCTTGTGGGTTGAAAAATGCAAATCGGAGGATGTTGTATTAAAGGGAACGAGTTGTTGTTTCAGTGTGAAGGACAGGCAGCCTCATACTGAGAAGCAGCTTGTGCCAGTTTCACTTAAAGGAGAGTTTTCTTGTAACGAGTCGCTGTCAACAACTTAAAATGTTTTTTTTTGCACTATCCACCATCATGGGACTCCTCCAGAAAACGGCCATAGAGCAGATGAAGTGTATGAATTGTGAGTTCTGGGTGTTGTTGTCCACATTGTTCAGTCTGCATCGCGTCTGTAATGTAACTGTCTCCGACTATTTGTTTGTAAATACATTTCATGTCGCTCTGCTGATTAGGGCTGTGAATATGTGCAGTATGCCAGAAGAAAAGATCAGAAGCACTACTACATTATTGCAAATACAGTGTGTTTGACATCCAAGCACCAATTAAAATTCATGATGAATTCACCTGGTTTTGGCGTTTGTTATTTATTCATTTCTAATGGCAGAAAATATGTTTATTTCCCATAAATTACCATAAATGACATGGACAAAACAAATACATCAAAGTACACATCAAATAAATGTTCCTCAAAGATGGTTTCTGTTATTTTAGTTCTTATCACACTGATGTTTGTTGAAGTGTTAATTTTTGCTGCAAGTTTGTTTTTCATTTGCTGCTGTAAAAACGGTCCAATGTCATGATTGACAATAATATTAATCTTTACTAAGATGGTACTTTTCATAGCATCAAATGCTGCTCAGTGTTTTACTTTAAATGGAACAACAGATGATACAAACCAAACAGACTAAGATAAGAAAAGATCTTAAAACAATAAAAAGGACAAAAAGGTTGAAGCAAGTTTAAAGGGATAGTTCACCCAAAAATGAAAATTCACTCATCTCACCATTACGCCGATTTGAGTCCACAAAACACTTTTTGGAGTTTCGGGGGTAAACAGCGTTGCAGCCAAATCCAATACAATTGAAGTAAACGGCGACGAACGTGAACGCGGCTCCAGACGAGGATAACAGAGGAGATTCAGGCTAAAAACTTTGTGTAAGTGACGTCGTTTCAAGTTGAATTTAAATGTCAGAGCTTACTGACGCTTGGATGACAACACGGGAGCAGCATGGAGGTGTTTTATGTTTTTTAACTGTTGTTTTCTTACGTTAGAAGAAGTGCTCGCCATTTACTTCAATCGTACTGGATTTGGCTGCAACGCTGTTTACCCCTGAAACTCAAAAAAGTCATTTGTGGACTCAAACACTTCACCCACCACCTCCATCGACATAGTAGTGAATAATGAGTGAATTTTTCATTTTTTGGGTGAACTATCCCTTTGAAGTCAAGAATTAAAGATGCAAAATGTGGAAGATGATAACATAATAATGTAGAGTTGTTAATGAAGGGACTTTAATTGGGTGAACGTCTCGTGCAGACAGTGAACTTGATCGTGTTTCCGCCCTGACACACAGACGTGTGTTGTAATGAAATGTGCTCGGTGCAGCAGCTCAGCCTCTCATCAGCTGTTGGAGGATGTTGCCTCGGAGGCAGATATGATGTAATCAAAGGCTCCAGTCCGTCCACAGGCAGAGACACGGAGCCGGGGACAGACGGACCCAGAGCCGGGGACAGAGGCACACAGAGCCGGGGCTGCTGGATCTCCACCACACCTCACCCACGGATCTTTCTGAGATCTCATCCATCGAGCGGGTTGTGTTTTTGGGGGGGCTCGTGTCGCGGAGGTCTGAGCCCACGAAGAGGATGGTGATGCCGGATGTGGGCCAGCAGCTGTAGCGGCAGCAGCAGCACCGGTCGGTCGGGGAAGCAGCTGCTGGTGGTGACCCCCCCTCCTCCCCCTCCGTCCTCCAGCCTCTGTCGGCCGTCATCAGGCACCATGGCCCCGGAGGACTGCTCCGACATCCTCCGCGTGAAAATGGCCTCGGTCCGCCTGTAGCTGTCCCTCCTCCGCCCACGATGACAGCAGGTCGCCCGCTTCACGCGTCCACCCTCGCAGGCCCTTTACACCCGCTGCGGATCACGGTATCACCCCCCGATGTGATGTTTTAACCGCTTGTGTTAACCTCCTCCTCGCAGCTGTTGAATCCTCGGAGCCGGAGCCGGGGCATGGGCCGCGTGAGCCGCCGCCGCTCCCCGCGCTGCCCTGCAGGGATCTGAGCCTCTCGCTTCCCCGGTTGCTCATGGCTCTGTGACATCTCCCCCGTTAAAGCCTCACCTATCCCGGACACTTTCCTGGCTTCTTACCCGCAGAACTGTTCCCCAGACCCGCTCGGGAATGAGCTCCCTCCGTCCCTCCAGCAGACACCTGCCCTCCGCCTCTGTGCGCCGCGTGGCCCTGTGACTTCCCCCCCCCCGGGGGGTGTGGAGGGGCTGACCCCCTGTCCAGCTCAGGGTCAAACCATGGCCAATGAACCTGTCATCCTCAACGTGTACGACATGGTGAGTGTCCCACCCTCCTCCACCAGACTCCATTCACGCTGTGCACATGTTGCTGGATGTTTGTAATCAAACACTTTCCTTGGAAAGTGAAGGCACCACTATAAATAGCAGGCAGAGCCACTTCACACCTGTTTCACTTGTTCACTGCTTGTTTGCAAAGAGCTGCACTCAGATGGAGAAACAAGTTTTTATTCTAAATCTGTTCAAATAATCCGGTTGATCCTATTTAAATCTTACCACATGTGGCAGGGGTTGTAACTTTGGGTTGAACACTGCAGGGTTGAGGTCGAAGACTCGTCTGGATAATCTATTATTTATGAATAAACCATTGATTTACCTCAGAAATACTCACTGTTAATGCATCAAACCTACCAGATATGACCAACTAGCCAATAGCTGTGATACATTTGGGGTGAAAAAAGTAAAAGAATTAAGTTGAATTGAGAAAATCAAACATGGACTTCCAAAAAAAATGACATTTTCAATTGAATCTGCTGAGCACTCGCACACATGTTCAAAGATTTACTGCAATACCCAGTGAGGAAAGACTCTGGGTGGTTCAGTGGCCACACAGCGTGTACGTGGCCTCCGCTGGTTTGCTGCAGACGCGCTTTGTGCTTCTCCAGTCAAACTCTTCTCTATCTGCTCATCTAGTCGTGCAGCGTCACTGTGTAAGAAATCCTGCGTGATATTCAGCCATAAAGAGACACAACACAGAGAAGAAAGAAAGTACAGTTTCATGTTCCAACCTCAGGCCTGTGAAACAAGAGCCTCCCTCAGCCCTCTGTCACTGTGCCGCCCCCCCCCCCCCCAGCTCACATAATTGCACACACTCATAACACATTTTTACACACACTCACATGAGCCCACACACATCAGCCAAGGACAAGGGTCTGCCTGGTCTTCACACACTGCTGCTGAACAGCGTCCTGTGTGAACGTTACGCAACATGTTGCCGCACAAACCCAGAGAATCGCTCCATTTACAGCTATTTTTACAGCTGTTTGTTACACTGAACAGACATTGTAAGTGTTTTCTAATGTATTTGTCTACATGATCATTTCTTTCCACCTCAAATGTACATTAAAGTATTGATAGAACAGCAGTAATCACATTTAATGATTTTAATGTCTCTAGTGTATCAAGAGACATTTATAAGTCTGTGTTTACACATTGTTTTCCAGAGCTTTTAGTTGTATCTTGTGATGAGAGTAAAGAAAAGTCAGAACAAATATTGGTATTAAATTCAGAAATACAATCATAATATGTACTTTGACCATATAAGGATATTTGAGGTGTTTCTTCAAAACTCTAGAACTCTCCTCGTTAAGCATCTATATCTGGTACATAAATAACAAAATGAATGGTTGACAATATAATAAAACATAGCTGAAACCATTTAAATCTGTCTTAATATATCATAAATATAAAGTTTTCAAATTCTTTGTTTTACCAAAACTTCTGGTCAACGCTGCTGCTGTGGCCATTTAATGTCACACCCGTTAGTGACCTCACCATCTAGGCCAGAATTCATTTGATTTCATTATCAGAGGTCAACCACCCCACCCAGGATTCAAATGGCATCCCTTTGTTCTGAATCATTTATTAATTATGTGTACCCATGAAATATTGAAAATGACTATGGAATATATTTGGTTGACAATGCGGCACCAATTCACTGAAGTGATATGTAACTGAATTCTTCAAATACTTGAAGTATTTCAACAAGTTTCCTCACTTGCTCCATATTTCCGAGAGATACTCGGAAACTACTATAAAACTATAAAACAATAGCATCACATGTGCATATTGACAAATGATGAACCAGATAACAAATCAGACACTAAAACTCAAAGCCAGGTGCAGTTTTGAACTCTGGTCCTTAATTCCAGTGTGACTCTTCAGGTCGTGCAGCGGTTGTTGAAGAGGGAGAAAGTGAGATGGCAGATGAGTGTAGCGGTGCAGAGGCAGGAGAGACTGCAACAGGATTTCACAAAGACACGAGAGTGAAGGTGCATCAATGAAGGAAGATTTAATTCTATGAATCTGAACTATGAGGCTGAATTACTATGGAAAGGTCCCGTTTTCACTCAGGTGGAAGATTTTGACCTCAGTTTCCCTCCAGGAAGCTGAGAGGTTGCACAAAACATTTCTATTCATCCTATTTCTATGTGAAATAGCAAAAGAGTCCAGTCGGGTAGAGGTCAGTGCAGAAACGTGAGAAGACTCTGTTGACACAAAGGAAAGTGGAGGAAATGCTCTTATTGTATCACTCTGAGCTCTGAACGTGTTCTATTATTAATAGGGGACAGCTGGGGCAGCGGGGCTGCAGCTCTTAGCCGCTTTCCTCACGGGCGTCCCAGAGTAAGGGAGTGTCCGTGGGTGTGGGGGTGTGGGGGTGTGGGGTGGAGGGAGCTGCTCCATGAATAATCCCCTGATTGTCTGCAGCGGGGGCGGAAGCTCGGCTCGCAGCGAGAACAAACCAGGTTTGATGGCCGGGACTGTCTTGTGTGTTTTCTCTCCCACAGCTTTGCAAAAACCAGAGTCTGTGACTGAGTGTATATCTGCCCGTGATGTGACGGATCCATCCTGTGCGTCTTCTTTCTGGTGCCTGGTGCATGCTGGGATGCTCCCGCTGTTACAATCCTGACTTAAGGGATAAAGTCAAATGCATGAATGAATATTTGTTCTTTTAAAACAGGGTATAACAATATTAAACAGCATTCAAGTATCAAATACTGTCATATTGCATTTATTTGACAGTTTTATCTCCACACTGAGAGCAGTATGTTTTCTAAAAGACATTAAACACATGGGCAGGAGGAGATGTTTAATTTAATCAACTGAGCTACAGCCGCCTCACAAAATCCATCCATCATCTATATTGCTTTTCCAGTGAGGGTCGCAGTCGCACTCATATTCAAACATCCGGTCGGTCAGACAGTCTCCAATGAACATCCCCCCGATCTGCCTCTATCTGGACTGTGGGAGGAAGCCGGAGAAAACCCACACAGACACGTGGAGAACAAGCAGACTCAACACATCTTGTTGAAAAATCCTAAAGCTGCACCTTTAACAACAACAGCCCATGAGCCGTTTAAAGCCTTGAGATAAACAGAAGTAAACACGTGCTTGTACAGATGTGAAGAAAAAACAAGTGCAGATGTCATTTTAATCCAAAATATCTCCCAGAGCAAAAAACTGTGTTCAATAAAAAGAAAGTTGTTGAACCAACTTAAAAGAAAAACCTAAAAAAAGGTATTAAAACAATTGCAAGTTTAATTTGAAGGGAAAAATTGATAAATTTGTGTTACCAATTGAATTGATTTGTTAATGGTATAATATTGAAAGATGATTGACAGCATTACATCATTTTTTTGTGATTGTTTGGCAATCTCTTAGAAATGCTGACTTGCTGTTCCCACCTCCTCCTGCTCACTGGCTGTAGAGCTGTACTGGTTTATATCTCATCAAACTATTTCCCTTAACAGAAAAAACGAGTTACTTCAAGTTTACCTGAGTATTTAAAGTGCTGCTTAATCATCAGGCTCTAAAGAGTCACAAGAACGTGTTTGATTTATTATCGTGAGTAATTGGGATCTTCATCAGTTAAATCACAGCAGCTTTTCTCCTGTGAAGTCTCATCAATGAAGTGATAAACTGTATTTTCTGTTGTTTCTGCCTCATACAGGACTTTATTCTTTGACAAGAGAACTCTTGATATTGATCTTAAATGTCTCCCCCTTCTCCCCCCGTCTCTGCAGTACTGGATAAACGAGTACACTTCCAATCTGGGTATTGGAGTCTTCCACTCAGGCATCGAGATTTATGGCAGAGGTGAGACGGATTGTGTTTTTCTCTTTACGTCTGTGAAATCCCATCTCACTTAGTCTGGGCAGAAAAACGTCGGGTCAGACTTGGAACCTGTGCATCAGCGTCTGAGCACGAGGTCTTTTTCAAGGCTGTTTTCACACACGCAGACGGAGTCTGGCTCTAAAAATGTAACATGGAGTCAGGTTCCCATATAACAGCACCCGTTTCTCAAGGTTGAGTCACCGCTGACTCACCGTGTGTGTGTTATTTTATAAAAAAGGGGCAGACACCAGCGTGAAACTACATCCCTGGGAATTCCATCACGCCCTTGGAGCCAGAGATGTTGTCTCCGCGCTCCAAGAAATATGATGATAGTAAAAAAAAAAAACTCTCTTAACTGGAGCAGGAAATCGCTCCCTCTAATGCACCTTCAGCAGAATATCCTGAGGCTGCAGCATATATTTGCATAATGATGCCATGAATTTTAAAAAGCATCTCTGTCAGGTGAACTCAGAAACGTCTCAGAACGATTCATAAATTAATAATAAAGTCGCATTTGTTTGAATCCCGCTGCACGTCGTCCATCTTTGGGACAGAATCTGTGTAATGTGTTGAGACTAAGCACCAGAGCTTTTTAGGTTATGAAAAATTGTGATTAGAGCCTGACTAATGTGGATTTTTGGGGCAGATGCAGATATAAGGGAGTAAAAAAAAGTACAATTCCGATATATATTTATATATGTATATAACTGGCAATGATTCCTAAGATGTCGTTATCAAATCTGTAGCGTAAAAGTTTTCATATTGGCCAAATGTTATTAGGTGCGGCTCTAATTGGGATATTACAAATTGGGATGTTAACAAAATTGTGGTTTTAAAACAATGAGCAGGCATCTTAATGTTCTTTCTTATGGGAATCTGAAAAGGTTTTATGTATCCACGAGTTTACAGAAATTACATAACTCACAAACAATTGAGGAATAAAACTAAGTACATTAACAGTTTTGATTCACTTGAATTCCACAAAGTCAAATGCTGCCTTAAAATGTAAATGTACGATGAAAGTATATTTATTTGTTCGCTATATTCACACAGTTACATTGCAAATATTGATTATAATTACAATTATTTCTTCTTTGTAAATCACTGTGTAACATTGTTAAGAAAAGTGCTATATGACTAAAGTTTATTATAATTATTATATTTGTTGTCCAATTCAGATTACCCAATAATTGAAGTCACTCTATTGAAGAAGCTGTGGCCCTGGTGTTCATCACTGTTGTAAATACTGCTGTGAACACAGAGCAGCCTGTAATTAGCCTGATGATTTAAATACAGTGGGACTGTGATTAATCCCTTTTATTCTGAGTAATTACAGCTTATTCTTCAAGTGTTAACCTACGTTTTGCTCCTTGTTGTTCTCACAGAGTTTGCATACGGAGGTCATCCGTACCCTTTCAGCGGCATCTTCGAAATCAGCCCCGGCAACGCTGCGGAGCTGGGAGAGACGTTCAATTTCAAGTGTGTTTAGCGAACAGCACAGTGTGATGTTGTCCGTGTTAACGCTGGAGATAAGAGTGCTGACGTGTTCTTCTTTGTTGCTGTTTTAAAAACAGGGAGGCCATTGTTTTAGGCACCACAGACTTCACACAGGAGGACATGGATAAAATCATGGAGGAGCTCGGTAAAGAGTTCATAGGGAACGCCTACCATCTAATGCACAAAAACTGCAACCACTTCTCCTCCTCGCTCTCTGAGGTCAGTCTGTATATACTGTAATACACACTGTGAGCTTTACACCTGATAGTCAGGATTCTGTCGTGTTTCTGAAGGGAGCTTTTAAAAGTCCGTAAACGTAACCCTGTTTATGTAATGTGGGGAATAAAAAAGACAAAGATCAGCCTGTCACCTGTGATACAACGAGGAATGTGGAGCATCTTGTTAAGTTATACTTTAGTATAAGTTTCACAAATAATGAAATTATCATAATTATCAGGACTGTGAGGTTATCGTTAGTTACATCTGCGTGAATTCAAAACGGTTTCGTGGTTTCTCATGAAACGATGAGCTTGGTTCCCGATTTTTTTTTTATCGAGAACGGGTTTTTTCTTGCTGATCTTTTTCTTAAATTTCTTTTCTTCTTCTCGTAATATTATGAATTGGTTTCTCATTAGATTAATACTTTTTTCTCATTTAATTATGAGTTTATTCTGATGATATTATGACTCTTTTGTCATTAAATTATTAGTTTTTCCATCTTTTTCCTCCTCACAAGATGGCTTTGTTTCTCGTTAAATTACGACTTTATTCTTGTAATATTATTCCCGAATCTCAGAATCTTTGTATTATTTTCAACATGGCCCGAATATTCCATCGTAATTTAAGGCCTCATTAACCATCAGCTGCATTTAAAGCCAGTGTCGAGGTCTAAGGACTGGACTGGACATTGTCCACTTTCCAGGTCTTAGCGAGGACTCAGCAAAAACAACATGTTTAACATCAGATACTTTGCCTTTTTTCCAGCTGCTGTGTGGACGGGAAATCCCTCGCTGGGTGAACAGACTGGCGTACTTCAGCTCCTGCATCCCCTTCCTGCAGAGCTGCCTACCCAAGGAGTGGCTGACCCCGGCCGCCCTGCAGACCCACATCAGCCTCGGCCTCCACAAGGAGGACCAGAACGGGTCCAGCGACGAGGACCCTGCGTCCCCGTCCGGCGCTGCTGCCACCGGCTCTGGCTCCTCCCACACCTGTCGCCACACGAGGGTGTGAACTGACTCCCCCCCGCCCCCCACGCACACACAAACACACACACACACACACACACACACACACACACTGACCTCTGGATCTTCCTGCCACCACCGCTAGTGGCTCAAGTGGCATTAGTCGGCTTGAACAACCACCTGACCTCATAATGCTTGTCCTCTGAGTAAAGGGGCAGGAAAAGCAGAGTCTCCTCATCATGGAGGGATCTGCTGCCAGAGACTTCAGAGCTACAGCACAGAGACGCTGCGACGACAGAGGGCAAACTCTGACCTGAGCTCTGAGCTCAAGAGACATGGACAACAACCACTTGTAGATCTGAAGTTTGTAGTACGTTATTCTTGGTCTTTTTCCATGAACTTTTAAACCTTTGTCAGCCTTGTTCCCTGCCCTGCCTTCAGAGCTGCTTTTGTAGAATAACTAGATCGACACCTGAGGCGACTGCCTGTGACGTCACCAGGAAACTGCTCATCTGCTCAATCTCATCAAGTTCTCGTTCACTAACCTCTATGTGGCCTTCAGTTGATAATGTTGACTCTGCTTTCTCTGTGTGGAGCTTTACTTTGGCCATTTAGACGGTTAGCGGGTTACAGACGATTGGACCATCCCATGCGTTCAAATGTTGCATGTGGAAGGAATTTGATAAACCACTGAAATACGCTGAGTCGCCACATTTCTGATCATATCGTCAATTATTTCACCTCCTTTTGTAATCGAACTAAACCGACACTCATTTTAAACAGTAAACTGGCTCCTCGCTGCCAACTGTAACCGGTTCATTGACAATTACTGTTCTGCAAATACAGTTTAAATAGTGGCTGTTCACACAGCCTTGGGCAGCCCAGTCACTATCTGTGGACAAACACAAAGGAAGTCAAGCTGCAGCTCTGATTATTACTGAGTATTGACCCTGTACAAATTTTGTCTACGCTTTTATATCCAAACGGTATTTGTATTAAAATGGTGCGATTACTTCCGGGCCAGGATACGAACACTTAGACCCAGAGATTGTTCCTTGGTAACACTGGTCAAATCTTTTCACCATTAAACTGGTAACAACTTTAACTTACTTTACATTTCCTTTGAAAGAGAATAGCTTAGCATTTGGGGAATTTATTCTCTTTCCTGCAGAGTGTTAGAGGAGAAGATCGATAACACGTCTGTTCAATATGAAGCTACATCCAGCACCCGCTTAGCTTAGCTTAGCATAAAGACTGGAAACAGGAGGAAACAACTAGCCTGGCTCTGTCCAAAGGAATCTGACAGCAGCACGTGTCAAAACTGAACATTTACATTTTCTAAGGTCTTAAATCAATCTTCTCCTCTAACGAGAAAAGATTCCGAGTATTTCCCAGAATGCATCACTATTTCTTTAACATTTTATGTTTTTTATTTTTGATTGATTTCAACAGTGAACTGAACTGTTCATACTGTTTACAGATACAAAGCTTTTTAGGAAACTCCTCATAATGTCGGAGGTTGTGTTCGATGCAGTGAGAATATCAGACGAGGAAAATATGATGTCATAAATTGATCAGTAATCATTGTGGATTCAGCATGTGTTATCCCCCCCCCCCCCTCGGATATCGAGGGTTTTGGTGATTGATCACAAAATTATTGACAAACATCCGGCTCTGTGTAGTTTTACTCATTTCAGCTCCTGTCGCTTGCTTTTCTTTAATCTGTAATAAACGAGTCGTGTGATTTGAATCCTGTTCCCCGTCCCTCCTGCTGTGGTGCGTTCATGGACAGTTACCCTTTTCTCAGGAAGGAAATCACATGACCTGCGATGGCGGCAGTTTGCTCGTTCCCGTTGAACACTTTGACAAACAGGGCTGAAAGTGCAAATTCAAACCAGCGGACAACTTCGTGTTCTTAAATAAGCTACATCCTTATTTATTTTCAGTGTCATCTGACATCCCAACAGGTTGTGTTCAGATTCTTTGTTCTGTGTTTTGAGTTGACGGGGGCTGTACAGTGATCAGTATTCAAGAAGTATTTGGCACTTTCTACACAGCAGACCAGACTGGTATTTTTTTTTCTGCCGTACTGTGTCAACCATAACCTTGTATTTTCTTCTCCTAACCCAAGACCATTTCAAGAATGATGATGTAGTGCTAGAATAAAGAGATGGATAACCACAACATGTTCTGTATCTTCTGTTTCTGTGATCCTGTGTCTCTGTCTTTGTCCGTGTTCCTCTGTGTCTCTGTCCAGAGTGTCTCCCCTCTGGCAGCTATCGTTATGAATCGAATCGTGGACTGCTGAATCGCAATCGAATCGTGAGCATAGTGAAGATGCACACCTCTCGTGTAAAATGGCCCAAATGTTCACTAAATCCAAAATGGACGACTTTGTGTTGCGTTAATCAAATTGGTGTGCTGGAAATTTTTTCATGATACACGTCTGTACCGAATTTCGTGATGATCATTTAAACCAGAGGGAGTTGCTGAATTTTAAGCGGCGCTGTTCAGCCATTTTGCCACAACCATTTCCAATTACTCCAGAATAGGTACATTTTCTCCAGGCCCGATGCGCCCACGGAGTTTGGTGAGTTTTCGAGTTTGTTGAAGCCGTCAAAAAAGCTGTCAGCTTTGCTTTGACCTCACTGTATCTCTCCTGAAGTTTTCTCCAGTCCATCTATAAACTCAGCAGAGTCTTCTTTGTTTCACAGAGCTGGATATTGAGGTCAGCACTGAAACTCTTCTCCTGTACCAACAATTCAAAGAGTTCCAGATTTTGATTTAGCAGATTCTCTTTCTCCTGTCTGAGTTATGATTCCCGCTCACTTGCCTCTAGAATTATAGTGTCATCTGCCACCTTTTTCTCATTTTTCATTGTCACCACTTCCTCACTGGGCAGGAGCCCAGATAGTCATCCTACATGATGAACATTTCTTTCATCTTTCTTTCTTCTTCAAATTATTCATTAGGGAAAGAATAACATTTTTGCTCAGTTGCTTTGATGTCTTACATTTATACGATCTGAAGAGAAACAAGAAAGTGTTTTTTACCTGAACTGATCTATTAGACTTGCTTGTTGTGATAGTGACACCACCTACTGCCAAAAGGAGGTAAACCTTGTTTTACAACTTTAATTCGATTTACATAAATTGTCACTGTGTGGTCTACACTTGATGAGATCGCAAGTGCTCTGGCCCGCACAGTGGTGCACGCAGCCCTAGTTCAATGTTAAATGTCATAAAACAGAGACTCTCAGAGTAATGTAAAGTGAAGGAAACGCAGAAGAATGAACTACATCATAAACAGTATCTTTCTTTCTTTCTTTCTTTCTTTCTTTCATCTTTCTTTCTTCTTCAATGGATACATTAAGCAAAGAATTCCTTTCTGTCAGTCTAATGTCACAGTGTCAGTGGTCATAGAACCCTTTGATGTCTTTGACTGTTGCGAAGGTGAAAGATTTACACGATCTGAAGAGAAACAAGAGAGTGTTCTTTACCTGTAGTCTGCTTGTAGTGATAGTGATACCACCACCTACTGCCAAAAGGAGGTAAGCCCCGTTTTACCACTTTAATTCGATTTACATTACATTTCCCCCGTGTGGTCTACACTTGATGGCGTGGCTCTTATACACAGAGACACTCAGAGTAATGTAAAGTGAAGGAGACACAGAAGAAAGAATTACATCATAAACAGTATCTGGTTTAATAAGTTTATCTCCTATACACTAGCTCTGACCCGGGTTGCCAAGTCAGTCACATCTCCCCCTTTTAAGATTCCACGAAAATCCCCTTATTCTAGTCTTAATTAATCAAATATTCTGGTTTATTCTAGTAAAAAAATTACTTTATAATTTACTGCGATGAGAAACTACGACCGACCCGATACTCGCTCTGGCGATAAAGCGGATAAACCCGTTGGGTGACTCCGACCTGGCAACCCCGGGGGACAGCTCTTGTTCGCGTCCCCCTGCTCTCTGGACTCATTCGCCATTTTGACACAGTCGAGTGCACGGTGCTGCTAACGCTGCGGCTAACAACCACGCAGACAACACCACCGGGGACGAGCAGAGGCGCGAATCGAGGTGAGCACCGGGCCGAATCCGTCTCTAATCACCGCGTTAGCCTGGAGGACTCAACAAGTGGCCGTTGGTTTGGTTTATTTCCACCGTTCAGTCACGTCCCTGTAGCTAACGGCGGTTAGCTTAGCTGAAGCCGACCTCGAGGCGAGCTTCCAACCGCTACCTCGCCAACCAGGCTAATCTAGCTAACCGAGCCAAACCGCGCATTGGACCCTAAATATTCAACAGTTAAATCAGTATTTAATCCGATGGAAGGTGGGTTTTCATTTACTCTGCTTTCTTCTAATCGATGCTTGAAATTGCGGTGATTATCTCCCCGGTGTCCTAGGGCCAAAGCCGGGCCTAATCCGGTAGTACTGGAGGGAGTAGTACTCTCCTCCATTACTTCAATACAGCGACCTAATACTACTGTGGAAATGCGTCATTACAGTTAAAATCATTATAAATAACATTTAATTAGATCTGTTCGTATCTCATCTGGAGGAATGAGTCAGAACTTATTATTTCCATTAGCGATGAATCATCTCGTCTATAAAATGATGATCAATGATTTATGTCTCCACGTGCCTTGTTTTCGAGGGTCCTAAATGGGAAGTTATTGTTTTTTATTATCATGTATGAAAAAGAACCAGCAAAACACACGTGTGTAAAACGCAACTGTGCAGTCATCCAAATAGCTGGCGGTTCATTTTTTTTATGTCGATTACCCGATTAATCGGTAAAGCCCTAGGGTTTACTTCAGATACTACAAATTAAAAGGTTTTTGTAAATGCACTTAAGACTTATTGATGTGTTTGTGTTTAAACTGCATTTTACCATTAGTTCAGGTGATTGAGGCTGTTTTTTTTTCACCTTGTAAATCTGATCATTTCATCATTTATTTTAATTCATAATTTTAGATTAATGCCTTCACCAATAAATCCCCAAAAAACTCAAGTTCAGGTAGTTTGAATCTGTATCTAAATTCAGCACTTGAGTAAATCGTAGTTCCATTTCACAACTGCTGATGTGAAAATTTGAAACCAAAACCAGTAAGTAAGTTCTCTAAGAGGAACTTAAATCCTTAAGGACTATGTTGTCTTTACCCTTGAAATTGATAACATTTGATGTGACTGTGATCAGATACAATGGACTTGATGTTCCCTTGTGGGGCTGCAGACTGTGGTGTTGTAGAATTGTGTTGCACAACCCCCCAAAATCCTCAGATGTTGGATTCACATCTTGGAAACAGGCCCATGAAAAACCTATAGTCTTCCTGAAGTCAGGACTTACAGCTGCCCTGTTGTATTACACTGCATTAATTGAAGCTAGGCTAATCTGATGTACTGGGGGTTGAGCATATGCATGTTGGGGGATAGTAGTTTCAGCTTTGTGAAACCAAACTGGGCTGTAAAGTTAACGACTGTACTGAAACTGGTTTAACCGGGTGTATCTTTAGGCTTTGATTCGTTTCAGGTTCATCCAGTTTCACTATAGCTTGTGGGTTTCACCACAACCTGGGATTAATATCACTCAGTTTGTAGTTTATTTACAAGTAAGGAAAGTGTTAAAGGAGATTTTAAGTAATTGTTTATAGTAAATGGCCTCAGCAAGAACCACACACTACATTTGGAGTTTGCGGTTTGAAAAAGCACCTAGAGCTCCGAAGATGAGCTGATCAATCAACAACAAACTATCTGCGACTACTGTTTTTAATAGAAAATACTTTATACTGGTACTTTTCAGTCTAAAGTATGAATATTTACTGCTTTTCTGTTACATATCCTACTGTTAGTTCAACAAAACAAAGCATTTGAAGATGTTTACTTTGTATTCTGAGAAACTGGAATGGACAAAAGACTTTACAATTCATGAAAATAACTATTAAAAAATTATTGTTTACAGTCCCCAACAGCATCTCGGCTATTTATCAGTGAAGGTTAATGTAAAACGTTTATGATGCGAGTGGGTCGGGTCTTACAAGTTACAAGACTTGCAAACTACTTTAACTATGGTCAAAAAGTCTTTCAAAACTATTGACACAGCAGCTTCACTCTCGACTTTGCTACTGATCAGTAACATATTGGTAATAAATGCAGCTGCATGAACTGCTGACAAAGTTAGTTAACTGACTAATTGTCAAATATTAATCTTTCTTTACTCTACCTTTGCTCCCTTTGTGGTGAGATATTTACCAAACGCGTGTTTTCCCATTTCCACCAGAAAACAACATGAGTGGCTGTCGTGTCTTCATCGGCCGTTTGAGCCCACACGCCCGAGAAAGAGACGTGGAGAAGTTTTTCAAGGGATATGGACGGATTCGGGAGATCAACTTGAAGAATGGATTTGGCTTCGTGGTTAGTGTCACAGACCACTCAATGTAAATCATGATGACCAATCCTGTCTTGTTTTCAGCCTCTGTAATGACTGTTGGCTCTCTTTTCAGGAATTTGACGACCATAGAGATGCAGATGATGCTGTGTACGAATTGAATGGCAAGGAGTTGTGCAGTGAAAGGTAATCATCTAATCTTGGCTGCTTTGTCTGTGTCCGAATCACCAAAGCCCTGAATGTCTTTCTCTTTCCAAGTTGACGTCTTTGTCTATATCTTGTATGGCTCCTCTTTTTCAGTCTGAGGCTGGCTGGAGAATTTCCAGAAATTCTCTGGAGCAACTGACTGAATTAGATTTGATTGCTGGTTGTATATTTTTGGTTATTTCCTGAACCCAATACTCTATCTTGCTCAGGGTCACTATCGAGCATGCTCGCTCCAGACGAGGAAGAGGTGGCGGCCCTGGAATGGGACGTTTCAGTAGCGGCAGCAGTGGGGGTGGAGGTGGAGGTGGTGGTGGTGGAGGAGGTGGTGGCCGCGGCAGCAGCGATGGTGGCGGCGGCTATCGCCCATCTCGCAGCAGTGGATCCAGGTACATCAAGTCTTTCTTTTAATAGAAACTAATGATGTTTAGTCAGATGTGGCTTTTCCACTAAAGTAAATCTCAGAATACAGATTTCTTACCTGTTTGAGTATTTCTTGTGGAAAACTCATCTTTTGGTTCTGATCAGTCATCATATATCTAACTTGATTTTAAAGTGAGAACACAATTACACTTGACTGTGTGTTTATCTAAAATATAATTGGATGCATGTGGCAGAAAATGCAGATACAAAAACAGAGATTTTTAAAGCAGAACAAAGTCAAAGGTGATGGAAAATAAAAACCTGTTGTTCCAGCTCTGAATCTAATTCAAATATTAACACAGCTCCTCAGGCTGACTAAGTAAATACAACGTCAGTAAACACAAAGTGAAAACTCTCTGTGCTGTGAGAATATACTCGGGTGGGTTTTACAGTCTGGGATTAATACTGAACGCTTTCCTGTTTGGTTAGGGAATATGTATCATCTGTTTTGTTTAAGAAATTTTGTATTAAATGCTCTGTTTAATTTTCTTTTCCTGTAAAGGTACGGCCCTCCTGTGCGGACGGACCACAGGCTCATTGTAGAGAACCTCTCTTCACGGATCAGCTGGCAGGTAAGAGATTACTAACCTTTCTCGTCTTAAAATGCAACCTCTTTCAAATTTCATAGTCACCTTGTAATGACATGTTTTTTTTTAAATGATGCAGCATTCATTTGATCAGGCCGGCTCATTTTGTAGTCAGAATACATTTTTGAAAATTGTGCACTCAGTTGATAATTGGCTAATTACAATATAAAGCCCCAGTTTTTTTTAGTTTACCTCCATCTAAAAATAAAACACTTGTTCTAACTAAAACATTTACTGATTTTATTTTTTTTTAACAGCTGCTTTTATATGGTTTCCTTTACATCAGAGGTAAATGCACACCCTCCATGGAGGTGTCACAAGTGTGTAGCGCCATCTCCTGGTTGTTTTTCTGAATAGTGTCCATTTGGTGCCTCTCCTTACACGCAGTTGCCGCCGGTCTAAAGTCTTGGCTGGGCCCCGTAGCGGGTGAAAGTGGTCTAGCGCAGGATACGGTAGCCTTAGGAGGTCCGTAGCCACAGTCTGGAGGTTCTGTGGGCTGGCACCCCCGACTGCTGTAACCCCCCTCAAATCCACGGTCCCTACACTCTCCCATTTGGGTCTTTTTCTGTTGCTGATGGAGCTGGGGGGGGTGTTGAGTCGGGCGCACACCCCTCTCTCTACTTGGTCTCTGGTGGTTCCTTACTTGTGGAGGCCGGATGCTGAGTCAAGGCCGAGGTCGTTTCTCAAGGGCTTAACACTGCATTGGTTCCCATTTGCTATTTGGACAAGTGGCTCTATGCTAATGTCTTCCTGGGTATGGAGCGGTAAGTAGCATAAAACTCATGTGATTGGGTTTGTTTAGGGTCGGGTGGTAAAGGAGTGTAGAGTTAGTCTCAAATGGGAGGGGGGCGGGGCAGTTTTAATTTGTAAACACCTGGAGCCAAATTATTTTAAATATGAACAAAAAGAGACTCTCTAGGTTTTTGTTGAGCCATAGTTCTATTATACAGCCCCTAATGAAATCAGATAGATCTCAGACATGCAGACACAAAGTCCAGTATTGACTTAAACCCAAAATACATCTAGTTTTAACTTGACACATAAAAACCCCAAACAGCTTGTTTACTTATCAGGCGTCTCCCCCTGGAGTTTTACTAGGTTTTTGCTGGTTAACCCGTCCCAGAAAAACGAAACGCAAATTCACGGAGCCAATTAATGAGACAAAGAAATATTGTTTTGAGAAAAAGTCTGTTAAAAACACTTGTCCACTCTTATAAAGAACGTT
This sequence comes from Hippoglossus hippoglossus, assembly GCF_009819705.1. Taxonomy (NCBI): domain Eukaryota; kingdom Metazoa; phylum Chordata; class Actinopteri; order Pleuronectiformes; family Pleuronectidae; genus Hippoglossus; species Hippoglossus hippoglossus. The sequence goes on along the minus strand of NC_047172.1, from coordinate 4,736,170 downwards.
CAGTGGCTCTTTTTGTTTACATGCCCTCCACTGAAATGGGAGCTTATCACAAAGTGACAAAAGTCAGCATTAGATAACCCATGTCTCTGTGTGTGTGTGTGTGTGTGTGCTGGTTTCTTGCTGCCTGCTCATTTCTCTCCCTCCAGGTCAGAAACGGTTCTCACTGGCACCTCTTGTTCTGTTCAGTGTCACTAATCCTGTGTTATGCTTTGAAACAGGACCTGAAAGACCTGATGAGAAAAGCAGGTGAAGTTACCTTTGTGGACGCTCACAGACCCAACAAAAACGAAGGGTGAGTTGTTCATCTGTCGTCTCAAACTGTTCATGTTTGTCACCAGAGTTTGGTCCTAATGTGACGTCTCTGCTTTGATATACAGGGTGGTTGAGTTTGCATCTCGCAGTGACATGAAGAACGCCATTTCCAAGCTCGATGGGACAGAACTGAACGGACGCAAGCTGAAGATATTTGAGGACAGCAGAAGGTAATTTAGTTTTGACCTTTTCCCTTGACAAATTTTGGGGCAATAAAGCAAATCTCTGTATCAGAGAGAAACTTCAGAACAGATAATATCTCAGCTCATGGATAAGTTTTGTCGCTTTTTTTGTCTTATTGTGTAGAACTGCACAAATATTGAACACAACCCCTGTGTCTCTTTCCTCGACAGTCGCAGCAAGAGCCGTTCCCGCTCCCGCAGCTACTCTCGCTCCAAGAGCCGCTCCCGCAGCCGCAACCGCTCCAGGAGCCGCTCCAGGTCTCTCAGCCGCACCCCAGAGAAGAAGTCGTCAGGTGGGAGCAAGGGCGCAGCCAGATCCCCCTCCAGGTCCAAGTCTCGCTCCAAGTCCCGCTCCAGGTCTCGCTCACGCTCGCCGGCCCCGGCTCAGAAGAAACAGTCTCGCTCCCGTTCTCGCTCTCGGTCCCGGTCCCGCTCCCGTTCACGCTCTCGCTCCGCCTCAGCAGACAGCAAGCACTGAGATCAATACCTGTGTTTGGTCGTAACATAGACTGGTAGTTGATCACCATAGGCCTGTATGGTGACATGTGGTTTTGTTTTTTTAATGAAGAGAGGGAATTGCCTTTTGCAAATACTTGCCTCTTTTGAAATAAGATCAGCTGTTAATGTGCCCATCTTGTTATTTTTTTGTTAGTTTGGATGTGCTTCCACTGGGAAACTACTTTTGTTTTCCCATTACTTAATGATTTATACATTTCCCCCCTTTTTAAAACTCCATATTTTGACGACATTCTGAGCAACGGCAAGCATTTTAATCGGTGACGACAACCCCGCAGCCCGTCTGCCATGTTTTGATTCCATCCACTCCTCTGTGCTTTGCCTGAGTGTTGAAAGTTAGCTGGGAACGGTTTCAATTTCCCACAATGTTGTTGAGTCCGTTTATGTTTGAAACGTGAGCTCCTGGTGTCGCCGTGAAACTGTGATTCCGCTTCTGGCGAGGCACCGATACAGGCGCCTCCACACGTGTTGCATTCACTGCCCTGATATGTATGTGATGATAAAAATGCTAACCTCTCAGTTGGTGGTGTATTTCAGCTTCCCCGTGTAATGATATTGTGATTCGAAACTAATTTTGAGCGGCTTTTTTTAAACACTGCTGTATCAGGACGGTGTCTTGTGTTCGTGATTAATTTTCTTAAGTTTCTTTGCTTTTATTTACTTCGTCTCCAGACTAGTGTGATGTTGTCTGAACACGAGTCTTTTTCAGCAAGAAGAAATGTTTATTGATTCGATACTAATAAAAGTCACTTCATATTGTCATTTCTTTTTTTAGTTTTGTCCAGAAAAGAATGACTCTTATATTTTGTGAATCCAGGTCACTCGTACATTCAATAAATTCTCCGCAGTTTACCTAAATGAAAATGCTTGCAGCCAAATTATTTTTTCATCATGCTGTTGGCTTAAATGTAGCTCAGCCTGTTGTACAGATAACATTTGATGAGTTTTATACACCCAAATTCATAACACGAAATAAAGATAATTGACATAAAATTCTAGAATCTGTTAGATTACGACCAGCAAAAAAGTACATTGCATGAATATGACAATTAAGTTTTACAAAAATATTTGGTTCTTAAAGGTAACAAAATTTTTTAATAATTTCTCCTACAAAATATAACATGCAAGCATCTGGAAAAGCAAGTAGACTCATTACCTCAGATGCTAGTGTTGAGTCAAAAATGACTGATGTATTCATAGGCATCAATACTTGATCCTGTAATGAAATTTGTGGTTTGTTGGAGACTGATTTAGTATCAAACGTCTCTTGGGCTCAATTTTTAAGGGCAGTCGGCCATTTTTAAACCACACTATGATTTAACAGTGGTTTGTATGAAATACCTTGAGACATGGAGCAAATATAAACCTCCTTGGTTGAGATAAATATATTGAAAGTGTCAACTACTTGATTCGGCTGTGCTTAGTTGTTAACTGTTTATAGTCAATTTTCAATAATATGAATATGATGAAAAACAAGCTGTGATCACACAAAATGGCTTAAAATGACTTCAAATGATCAGAATATAAAAGCTACACTTTTAGAAGCACAGTGAAAAATTGCACCGTCATGTTTTCAGGTGAAAAACGTTTTGCTATCCAAGGCTGGAGGATCATCATCTCTATAACAAATGACTGGTGAGATGTTGCTGGAGGATATTTCACTTTCTATAATGCTTTCTTTTCCACAGTGAGAAATAAATCCTCTCTCTGGACTGTTAGAGAATCTGATGGATGAACCCACACTTGGCCTGTGTGTTAGATTTATATTACTGTGTTGAATCACTATGTTGAATCATGAGTCACTATCAGTAAAGTAGAAATAAGTTTGTTTAAGACGCTGCTGTAAATAGTGTGAGAAGAGGGTCTGATAATAAAATAAAACTTGTGGACCAGCTCTGCATGGATTAATTTGATAACAGCTTATCCATCAGCTCCCACTAATCCACAGTTACCAGTGTCCTGCAGTCTCTGGTAACTGGTGGACGGTTTACACTTCGTAACAGAAACAGTTAAACGTGTCTGTGAGGAGTTTCATTGAAAAACTTTCCCGAGGTTTAGTTGAATCAAAATGTGAAGTGAAGAACAAAAGGTCATTGAGTTCATCCAGTGTCACACACACTCATCACCACACGGTGGCAGTGTGTTCTCATGCTGCAGGGACAAGAAGGAGAATACATGTCTGTGAATCCATGTTCAATAACCTAATCGATATCAATCTATTAGTTATTGATGATTAGAAAGCTGTTTTTAGGTGTTTGACTTGCTCAACAGTACTTCAGCAGGGTAGGTGTGGCAGCACAAGTATGGGATTTTCAAAGTAAAACGTTTCCTTAATTAAAACAGAGGAGGTGGCTGATTAAAATGCACCAAATTTCAAAATAAGAGGTGACCTGAGCTGCACCTGAGTCCAGAGACCTTCAGTGACGTCTTTCCTGGGGAGGAAATATATGAGGGGTGATTAATGCCACAAGGTGAGCCATTTGAAAAGTGAAAGCTGTGTCATTCATTTTCCATCAGAAATGTAGCGGCAGTGCAAGAAATGATAAAACAGCTCAGTCTCTCACGGTATTGTATTGAATTCATATTTATATCATATGAGAGCAGTAGGAAACATTTTCATTTGTTATTTGATTAGTTATGCTCCTTTAAATCAGTCAATCAATCAAATTGAATTTATATAGTTCATTTTCACAAATTAATATAAAAAAACGCAGCACACCAACGAAACAACAATAGTTAAACAATTTAAGCGAAAATACAATGTCTGACATCAAATTGAGAGATATACAATGTTTGAAGCATTTATGCAAAATGCAAGATGATTAAATGGCATATGTTATGACTAAAGTGCTAATAAACATTAAAAACTACAGCTTTCACCACTGTTGATATACGAAGGGGCCTCTTCTACTTCGAAGTTGGGGGTGGTGAGGTTCCTCCGATGTTCCGAGTCGAAATTCAGACTCAAGGTGGTGTTCAAGGTGTAACTTTCGACTCGTGGGTCGGTAATTCTGACCTCTGGGGTTTAATGGAATGTGCAACATAAAGAATGATACTGCTGCGTTCCAGACAACCTCGGATGTTGGAATTGGAACGCCACTCAAAGTCAGTGTTCCGACCAGCGAACTCAGGGAAGATTCATCTACCCCTAATGTCAAACAACAATGGCGGTGCACACGGAGGCGTAGATGTTGTAGCGCTGAGGCCTGACGACCTTCTGTTGGATCTCGTTTGTGAGATCGAGCGACAGTGCGTGTTCTCGCCCTCTTATGTATTGGAATGTGTTTCTAAGTATCAAAATTGCTAAATAAAATGTATAATAGTGTCTGTTGCCTCATGCATCGTTTATGAACGGAGGCTGCACTGGTCCCAGTTGAATCGTCTCACCACGAGCCGAATAACCATTAGCTTCTCACAATCAGATGCCATCACCGTGAATTGAAACGCTTGGAAGTCGGAAATTTCAAGTCTGAATATCTGACATCCAAGTAGTCTGGAACCTAGCATGTGTTTGTGAAACCTCCCCCCCCCACCCCTTCCTCCTGAGTGGTTGTGTGGCACTAACCACCCCCCATACACCGGCAGCAGCGTGGTGGGCACAACAAGCGCACCTCCGTGTTTCTGAGCTGCGCTGCGCACTCTGCAGATCCTCCCCGGCACCGAGCACCGCACCGACCCGCCCGGCGCGCAGAGGACGCAGGGATGAGCTCGCCCTCCGCCCTTCGCATCGCACTACCGTGAGCGCGTGACGGCTCCTTCCCCGCAGGACACACGCATCCACAGAGGACCCGCACCGGTCCGCTGTCCCCGCAAACCCCCCGCAGCTCCTCCTCGGACACCCGCAGCAGCAGCAGCAGCAGCAGCGGCCGCCCCGGACCATGGCGGAGCGAAGCGGCCGGCTGAGCTTCCCCGGGAGCGGGGCTCTCAACAGACCGGTGCCCATGAACCTGTTTGCAACGTGGGACATTGACGGATCCTCCCCGAACTGCGTCCCCAGGTGAGTCGCCGCAACTTTACCGCAGGTGTTTGCAAAGCTGCACAGTCATTTCGTCGGATTGCTCCGGCTCACACCTCCAGCATCGACCCACCGTCGTGCCAGGAGGGTGCCCATGCAGGCCCGGCACCCAGCACCCCCCCCAGTCCCCTGCACTGTGTGGATGAGGTGGTAAATAAGAGATGTATTATATGGCAGCTGGGGGGTGAACGCAAACAAAGTCATAAACATTCCCTCCAGCCTCCGTGCAGCCTGGAGGAGGTGTGTGTCCTGCAGGTTTAGTCTGAATGTTGCCAGGATGCATCTCCATCTTTGTGCCAGGCTGCACCATGGAGACCAGTCCGCCTCCTGGGACCCCCCCAGAGACCCAAACACCCAAGCACGTCATCACAGCCTCATTCAGATGGAACTGTCTGGGTCAGATCTGGTCCACTTAGCTCAGGAGCAGATATTGTTTCATCGATGGCTGGGCCACAACACTGGATGCAATTATGGACGTGCCTGTTAATAGTTTTGTCTTTTAAAATGTAAGAAAATAATGCGGAAAAGGCGCATCACAGCGTCTCAGAGCTCAATGGGATGTTCTCAGATGAGTAGTTTTATCAGAGCAACGTGTAAAAATCCAATATTAACCAGAGAAAACCGAAGAAATGTCATATTTAAGACGCTGGAATTAGCAAAAGTTTGTCATGTAAGTTTGTAACTTCCTGTCGATCAACTGATTTGAATACTTGACTGATCATTTCAGCTCTTTTAGGTTCTATTTCCCACGTTTGCTGATAAATTAAACACTTCATCTGGAAAATTTGTCATTTAACCGAGTGTTAAGTGTAACTCAAGACAATAAAGTTTTGTCGATCAGATAGAAACATCCCCTGCAATCGTTTGAATTTGTGATTTGACATTTCATAATTTTCTCTTGTTTTATATCCCAAACAATCAATTGATTTGACCGAGAAAACAACAAGCAGATTAAATGACAGTGAGAACGATTGTGAGTTGCAGCTGTTGCTCTTATACAAGCAGCTTTGTAAACTGCTTGTTGATGGACTTGATGGAAATCGGTAAAGTTCTGTTGTAGTTGTTCATCTCTCCTGAGGTGAAGTGTCGGGTCAGAACAACATTTACACCTGAATACAGCCATTTCTTTCAGATGAGACGCAGATCAGACATGAATTTGACAACATGAGACATAACGTGTTTCAAAACATTGTCCATTTAGATATATTTCAATCAGGAGTGAGACAAATCAGTAAGTTAGATTGTGATTGATTTCAATGTGAACAAGAGGAACAGACTTTGACAGCTTAGACCTGAAGAGAGATGAAGTTAGGACGTCCCATGGAGGCTTCTGATTGGACGGTTTGAAGGGAGATGAGAGGATATCCATAGTTGTGGGGGTGCAGGGGTGGACGTGGGTCGCTCAGTGATCACGGTGCCGAACTGACAACTATATTTTAAACTTTGACAGCTTACAGGTGATTGGCTAGAAAGAGACAATGAGCTTCGAGATGGTGGGAAGTGACTTTGATCCCGATTGAACGTACATTTTGATCTACGCTGAGTTCCAGTCACCTCGTACCTGCTCGTAATGTGTAAACACTTCAAACCCTTAGTGGAAGGGATCAGAATTAAGACAAAGTTGTGTATTTTCTTGACATCTGATCCAAGCTTTTTGACGTCATGTTGAAATCTGACACTTTTGTAACCTGAGTTAGTTTAAATTCCACGTCTGTCAGTGGTGAGGTGTAACAGAAGCAGTTACTACTACAAGAGTATGTGTGTTTTTATATTTTGTTCTGCTTCTCCTTAGCTCTGCTCTATCCTCTTAAGTTAATACCTTCAGTGGGTATTACATTGCATGGCTTTTAGCTGAAATAAGACTAATTCATTTCCAGAAATAGCAGAGCTGTGATGTTACTCAGCAGAGTGGACAAGTGGATAAAAGGGCTCCTGTGACTAAAGAGTCGCGGGTTCAATCCCCTGCGTGACCCCCGAGTGTCAGTGAGCAGTGAGGATTGTCATATGAAGCTGCTTTACTGAGGGGATCTACTTTTCTCTAATGTGTTCTCGGCCTCCGCAGACAGTTTGTCTGGATGAAGGCTTCACTTCACGTGTCAGTCAGGACGCTCTTCATCGAGCGCTGTCCGTCACGTCAGACAGGAGGAGCTCGCCACACGTCAAATCAGCTGCCTCCTCCTGTGATGCCGGCCTGTGGAGGTGGTGAAAGAAAATGACCGCTGCCTATCTTCAGAGGACAACGTGTCCACAGAAGAGCAGCCTGCTGGTTCCTCTTGATATTTTATTTTCTAATGGAAACAGTCAGAGAGATGAGCAGAGGGGAAACCTGGGAGAATCAATGTAGACCCGGCTCCCTGCGGTGGAGACGCACAGTTCCTGCACAGGTTCCTTGTTCCGGGGGAAAGTACCGGCCAAGAAATATTTCAACATCGTCCAGTTTGTTATTGTTATTCTTCGGCCTCGGAGATATGACGTGTTAATTTATGACCTGTAGAGTTGCTGGTGTGCAGCTTTTACCTTTGGACAGAGCCAGGCTTGCAGTCTCAGTTTTAATTCTAATCTGAGCTAATCACCCGCTGGCTCCGGCCTCATATTTAAGTAGTAGCTCATTGATTTTCTCTTGGCAAGCAGGAGAAAATAAGGACATTTCCCACAGTGTGTAACTATGAGCTTTAAGTACAACAGTGCAAGTTGTCAGGTCATTGATAACAAATTAATTTATGTATTTCTTAAACCAGAGGGAACAAAGCATCAAGGTCATTCAGTTTGCAAGTAAGACTTTAGTAGCTGGATAGTTGGGTAACTAATGACTGATCATGTGAAGCATTAATAATAATAATAATGAAGTTAATATATAAAGCACATTTCACCACAGGTGCTTTTACAAGTTAAAAATGAAAAAAGATCATTATTATCATTATTAAAGTTCAATCTTGACCTTTCAAGTTGTAGTTTGACAAACAGTTTGAGGTCAGTTTATGAGCTTTTCCAGGAGCATTCAACCCATTTTACAGTTTCCAGCAGATGAAGCTTGTTTTTTTTTAAATTTTAAATGTAAAATTAAAGTGCAGGTTGGAAGAAATTCATAATGGGACCATGCTCCCATCTCTCTGTTCCTCGCATGGCTTCATCATTGTTGTAACAGTGACATCAGGGACTGACTTGCATGTTATGTGAACCGGTACAATGGGTTCTTCTGCCGATTTTGTCAATTTATCCTGTAATTTCTTCACGTCTCCATAAAGGCCGCTCTCTCGCTCTCTCGCTCGCTCGCTGTGGCTCGGAGGTCTCTGAAGCCCGAGGCTATTAGGCCGGGAGGCTGGCAGAAGTGCTGCCACGGCAACGATCTCACGTTTCCCAGAGTCACATCAGGACATGTGCCACTCCACGCTGAGATGCTTCATAATCACCCATCATAGCTGAGGGAGGGGCCTTAATCGCATAACTCTGGGGGTGAAAGATAATTGCCTGTGGTTTGGAAATCTAGGTGTCAACTTCAGATGAATCCAAGGTGCCTCCGATAAGGAAAACACTGGCTGGTGAAATGCAAATGTTGTAGTGTTTTTATGAGGCGGCGTTTACGAGGCTCTGGTCGCCTGCTGCTCGTGATATTAAGCCGGGGATGTGAAGTGCTTGAGTGATACGCAGAGAGCCGCTCTTATTATACTCTCCTGCAGCCTGTTTAAGTGACACGCTGGGTGTGAACGTGAAATGCAATCTTAAATTCTGTCAGCTCATCGTGAGAAGCTTTTGGATGAAGCGCCCTAACGATGGACGTGTTTTCTAAGAGCCTCTTCAGACCGCATGGTTCCTCCTCGGCTCCCTGCTCTTCAGGAGCTCCATTTTGGTATTTTCAAAGTGGGCATCGGTTGCATTTCTGCACATCAGCCCACAGGCGTGAGGCTGAGTGCTGCGAGAGACGGGGGCCAATCTGCGAGACAGAGGCGGGATTGAACGGGCCCTCGAGTGGCAGCTGGACCCAGTAGGCTGTCATATTTGGGCCTGTCGGAGGCGAGAGTGCTGAGATGTCGCTTTGAACAGCACTGAGACACTCGCTCTTTTGTCCCCCGGCTGCCGGAGCTGCTCACACTGCGGGAATTTAGAGTGGGACGAACGAGAGGCAGTTAAAGCATCTCATTGTTTTGCGTTGCCCTTTTTATTCTTGTTGTCCTGCACTCGGTGCCTGTTCTGTACCAATGTTTGAGAGTTTGAATAAGACTGAGAGTCTGCAGCCATGCCAGCATCTGGGACACTGCACTCGGTGGTGCTTTGATGCTAATGTTAGCATGCAGAAAATGTTATGATGCTAACATGCAATGTCGCAATGTTCAACAACTTAGATCATCGTGCAGCACGCTAACATTATTATTGTTTTGTTAATAAACAACATCAACAACATGTAGTCCTGGCGATGGCTCCAGAAGAAGATTAAAGGGATCACCAATGTTTTAACTATTCATCGTGGCACCAAAAAATTGCTGGATCAGCAAAGTCATTAGGGTCCATCATCTTGGAACCATGAACGTCTGGAGCAAATGTTGTGCTGGTCCATCCTCCAGATGTTGAGATATTTTACTGAATACGAGAAAGAACTTACAACACAAAAAGACAACAGAGTAATTCAGCTTGATACTCTGGGATCCATGAACATCTAACACCAAATTTTCTGCGAATCCATTCACAAATGTCCATTACTGTACCTTACATTTTGTGTCATTCAGAAGATAATTAGGAATTTAATGAATACGTGAACATGGTTTCACCTCTGGTGACTCAAAAGTCTGGGAATAGTCAAAGTCAGTCGGGTTCATGCTCTGGGGACCATGAACGTCTGTATAGAATTTCATACTAAATCCATCCTATTTTATTCAGATGTTTGAAGACTAAAGAGTTGGACTGATGATTAAAGAATCATTCATAGAGCTTTTTTACACCATTTAGACATAATAAAAAATGAATGTGTCAGATGATAATGGATCGTTCTGCTCTGCTCAGGCCCCGGGAGATTTCTTCATCATGTTTTTGAGAGTCTCAGTCTCAGTTTTTCAGATTCATCCTTGTGTTTATCAATTAAATATCTAGGTTGCTCCAATTATTATCTTACCATCATTAGATATTCAGGCCACTCCTTCTTTCTTTTCTGACGAAGTTGAATAAAAACTGGTGAAAAAACCAGCTCATAAACATGTTTCATACAGATTTCCCTCTCAAGAGAATCCCTGTCTTGTTCCCTGAATGTGAAGTTGTAGCTCCTTATGTAAGATATCCGGCTCCATCTTGCTGAGGCAGCACGTTCTGTAGGACAGACGGGGCAGGACAGGAAAGGGCGGTCGCCTCCTCTCTCCAACACACACACGCACACGCACGCACACACACTTGAGATGCTCTGTGACTCTGCCGGCCGATCGATGTTGCCTCCAGCTGACTTTCCTCATGCCTCGGTGCCTGGTGTCATGCCTGACCGCCTGCTTTCTGTGTTCTTCTCTTATTTCCCCACAGACAATATTTGATTTTAAGGAACCCGTGTTGATAATATCTCTTCAGCTGGAATCCACTGACCCTCTGCAGAATGAGATCAGGGGCCTGGAAAACGCTGCGTTATGACAGTGTGTGTCCTGAAATATTGAAAAAATAATGCGACATGCACAGTATGGGTTTGTTTTTATTGAATTTAACTGATGCACTTGAACTGCCAGCAGGGACAAGGCTGTGACAGGCTCCAGTCAAAAGAATGACGGATATTATACGACTGATTAAGTGTAGACATAAACACCAGATTACTGTAAACAGCCTGAATGTGTAGTGTCAAGGATGTAGTCGTATATTTAGTTTCATATTATCACAGAGTGAGAAATAACTGCTGAAAAATGAGACGCAGCTTTTGTGTTTGAGGAGTTTTACACCTCGGGGCTCGGGAGCTAAATCTGTGTCACTGTGCAATTTCCTACAAGCGTCCACTGCGCTGACATTTTATCAGCACACGCTCCACAAATTAAATTCATGCTAATTGGAAGACGGGACGAGCACGCGGGGCTGCCGGAGATATGGAGAGAGACTTTTGTTGTTCGGCGCCGCTCTGATGCAGCAGAGATGAACCGACCTGTGGTGAAGTGTCAGAGTGTCGAGTGTCGGTGTTTAGTCCTCGAGCGAAACGTCCTTTAGTCTAACTAGACCTCCGAGAGATGGAGATCAGACCAGACGGCATCAGGCTCCACCCGACACGCGCGATGAGAACAAATGATGATGATTGCTGCATCGCTGAAAACAACTTCAGCCAGTTTGACAAAATTAATCTTCACTTAAGCTTCATTTACAAGCTTGTTACACAACTGTCAACCCCCCGTCTTCATCACCCTGCGTGTCGGCGTGGTCGAAGCAGGGCGATCACTTTCAAACCCGTTGGAAATGTTACTTTGGAGGATGTCTCCAGATTATTGACACTTTGCAGCTGATTGGTCAGAGGTCAAGGTCGAGGTCAACAGAGATATTCCTTGATATCTCCACAAGTAAAAGGGCTAGAAAGACAATCTAAAGCTTGTATAGATCAGAAAGTTATTCCCCTTCACATGACATGAAACCATATGACAGAGAATTCTCAAAATGAAGTCTTGCTTAGTTCAAAAATAAATTTTTCGATATCCTAGATATATCCTAGATCCATGATAGATATATGTAGGAATGAAGATAGAGGGGGGGCATCATATAGTGTCGTCATGCAAGAACTTAGAGACATGATCTACAGCTTGTTTGGATTCACCAGTCATTCGTCATCACATTAGGCCATAATGACGTCATAATGCTAAAATAAGATGAGATAAGATGAGATAATCCTTTATTAGTTCCACTATGGGGAGATTTGAGGTGTTACGAAGGGGATAGTAAAATTGGACACGCTGTGAAAGTGATAAATGAGCAAAGATAGAATATAAACACAAGAAAATAGTTTATTTTATGTCCAGTGTAACAGGGTTGCAAACAGAGGATATCGAGAAATGCAATGATTACATATTGCATTGCATTTCTCGAAATTTTGCAACTGAACGGATTTAAATGAAACTTGGTGGAATGAGTCTGAGAAGAAGACATTAAATTGGGGTGTTGATTTTTTGGTGGATCCAGGAATTTTGTGTCACTTTCTTCAACTTTTTCACTGATTTCCCCAAAAAATTACAGTTGTCATCAAGTTGTCTCAAAAGGTAAAAAGTTGAATTTGACCCTTCAGATTATTTTTTTATTATTAATTATTTATAAAGTTTCGGAAGGATCTCTGATGCTTATCTTCAGTGCCATTTAAAATAGTCATTAAGCTCTGCTCATTGCTTTTATCACCATTATCCCCCCCCCCCTTACATAACTGCGGATTATGTTCTCTTTAGTTATGATAATGTCCAACTCGTTTTTTTTTTTATCCCAAATCCAAAAATCTCACTTCCGTCTCCATTCTGCTAATTGAGTGTCTCTGTGTAAAACTGTGTTCCCGGTGACTGTTGGCTGCAGACGTGACCTTATTTCTGAATGAAGCTCAGATTCATATGAAAATAGCCGTGTGATTACACAGGTCATCCAGGGCCTCGTGTGCTCTGTCCCATGTTCCGGCAGCTTTGGGGATAATGCAGAAAAAAAAAATGAGGCTAACAAGCTGAAAAGACCGAAAAGGAGAGAGAGAGAGAGATGTGTCCAAACTTTGTGGCAGATGTAGATGAGATTTTATCGAGGCAGCTGCTGAACCACAAAGGGAAAACGTCTCTGCTCCGGAATAATAACGGTGTGTTAGCAGTGGAGGGGAATATTCAATATTTAGTGCTGTTTTTCCATTAACTAGAGATTTTAACTGATAGAAATATTACTTTTGGTTAATATTCATATGAGAGGTCTATCTGTGCAATTTCAATATCGTATGTGCAATACTGTTTATATTACTTGTGTTTATATTATATTTCTTTACTCGTTCATTATCTCATTATCTTACCTGATCTTGTCTTTTCTTCTCTTGTCCTCTCGAGTCTCGAGATCATTTCCCGAAATGCCACATTAATCTTTACTGTCACAAAACACACAAACATATTCACGTAGAATTAATTACACACACTTTTTCCACAGCTGCTGTTTTTTGGGGGCGAAGGAAGTCTGACAAAAATTTACATTTCAAGACGTTTATAAGACATTATTAATAATATGCGACATCTTGATGTGCTCCCTCAGTCTCATATTGAATATTCAGACCTGCAGACCGAGTGGAGTTATTACTTAACCATGGAGTCAACGTCTCATTGTTTGTCCAAACTGTGACTTCCAGGGAAATCCTTGTAATGCATGAGTCACTGTTTTCCACAGCAACTTGTGTTACTTTCTACTTTGCTAGTGCCAAACACATCCTGTAGATCCAGGCTTAGCCGCTGATTATTCATGTTGTGCCTTCCTTGATCATTTCTTCCTCTCTCTGCTCAATAAACCTTTTCCTCCTTGTAGTTTTGGTTGATTACACGAGGCCCCTGCAGGCCTCTTTGCCTCCGGTGTAGAAACGGGGAGTTGCTATTTCAGTTCCCCTTTTTTCGCTGAGGCTCAAAGAACTTTTCTGAATTCAGAGCATGGAGGAGAAATGTAGGTCAGGATCCTTTTTAGAAAACTTGCGGTGGGCAGGAGAGCTGAGAAGGTTGAACATATTGTTGTAATTAAGAAGGGCTGTTGTGCCACGTCTGGCGTCCTGCTCCCGTGTGGCTGAGTCATTCGACCTCTGCCGCGTTTCCACCGGACTCCTCCCTGAAGTTTTGATGGTCAGATCGACACAAACTGAACGAACCAAAAACCAGTCATCTCTGCCCATGTGTGACTGGGGGAAATGAGCGTTGGTGGCCAGTCACGTTTACGAGCCGGTAAACAAAACCACTCAGGCGTCCCGGATGCTGAGCGGGCCGCGGCAGCGTGGCCCAGCTGATCTAATCTGCTGCAGCACAGACATCGACTGAAGCTGCCGAGGACAGGCTGATGAAAATAAGTGACTTTGACGATTCAGAGAAACCTCACATTCATTTACTGCGTATAATACCGTCAGGGCCCAGTTTATACAAATCTAGTCGAGGAGGAAGGGACGTGTTGTGTCTGACCCGTCTGTAAAATAGAGCTTCGCTGTCTCTTTAATCCATATTTGTTTTTGGCAGACAGTGGATATTAAAAGGTTCGGTCACAGCTTAGAGAACAGACAGGCTTCGCTCTCTGAAGCTGTCTGGTGTGTGATCTTATAAAAGAAATACTCTGTTCCAACAACGGACGTAAAAGTGGAGCGTTGGAGGTGGTTGTGCAGAGATGGTTCAACATTCATACCTGTGGTTCCTCGTGTGTCGTAAAATGAAGCAGGTGCAATTCTGCAAAACCTTTCCACTGCCGTCATTCTGCCTTTTACTGGAGATTTTGAAGGAACATTCCTCTGAAAACCAGTAGGAGAGATGGATGCTGTTGCCTTTAGCCTGAATTCCCCAAAAAGCTGTATTGTTTAATGCTTCTGTTGAAAGTTTTTATCGTCATTGTGCAAGATAATACAATGGAGTTTTAAAAAAGTTACGACACAGAGACACAAACAATAAATAATATAAAAATTGAAATGTTTAAAAACACATTTTACTCCTTAAGATGCAAAATTAAGTCCTGTTGAGATGTGAGAACTTTGTGTGTTATGATTAACCTTGTTGAATATTTGGTTTTACGTATGATTTCTTTGGACTATTCCTTTTTAAAGTGGGTTTTAAATCTGTCTAACATACATTCAGACTCACATCAAGTTCGTAAAGACCTTTAATGGAGCATCAGTCATCAGCAGCTGTATGTCGAGGTGGTTAAATATGACTCTCTCAGCCACATCAGTCCACTTTCAGCTGCTCTTCACCACAGAGAGCTGCCGCAGCACCAATAACTGATCCTGCTGAAGTGCTCTTCAACCAACAACCCAGAGATTAGCACTGATGTGGCTCCTCTCCTGTGACTGTAGTTCATTTACACACTGTGACAAAAGAGCCGGGCCAATTTATTTGTTGTCGCAATTATATGTCCTCTTGACAAACTCTCGACTGGTTTGAAAATCGTTATCTGGGACACTTCGGCTCCGGGTGTAATGGGGCCTGAAGTGTCGGCTGTTGGTTTAATCCACCTTGAGTCGACATTTCTCACAGCTCACAATGAAAGTTGTGGGAGAGTCAGCGCTGTCATTGTGTTGCAGCTTTTCAAAAATGTACTGACCGTCCTGATGCCAAACATAGCATACGATGATATTTAAAATGGTAGCAAGCTTCCTTCTTGTTGGCAGTTTGGATAAAGCTCCTCTTCTTGAACATGACTCTGCACAAAGCATGATGTAAGAAGAAATGGTTTTCAGAGTTTAATGTGGAAAACACTGTCCAACACTTTAAATCTGGACAACTAACCCCAACTCCAACTTATTCATATTGGTACCAGTTTATATTTGTTTTATTTCACCATAACCTAACCATTTACAAGTCCTAATTTAACCTATCCCTGATATGTTTTCCTAACCCTAACCTTCTCCCTCTTCTCATCTTTTCTTGTATTAAGTTAGCTTCTAACGGCTCAAATCATACCCGGGGCTTTATATCCGCCAAAATCCGAAAGACTAAGTAGCAGTATGACAATAAACTGTAGTAGCCGGTGCTGATACACCAATATTTAATAGAGTTTTCTTTATAGTCCTCTGAACCCAACCCCCAGAGCCAGGCCTCCCAGCCCCAGTGTTGGACTCACTCTTGGCTGAATGGGAGCAAAGCTCTGCAGCCAGGTTCCACATCTTGTGTTTACAGAGAGGAGACTTCGGGAGAAGTTTTATTCCAATACTTTGGAAGAGATGCAAAAATGTTTCCTACCAGTTATATCAACCCACTGAATCAACCAGTATTTCAGGAACAAACATATGCAAATGTTCATCTGTATTTTCATTCGACATTTTGAATATTTCACGTGAGCGTCTTACTTCACCGACCAGCTGTAAAGGAAGCTCCTTTCCAGTCCAGGGATGGTGACTGTGGGTGTCCGGCGTCACGGGTGGAGCAGAGCCGGGGCAGCGCGATGCGGATCGCTGCGTACAAAGCTCTCATTTGTATTCCGGTTTCTGCTGCGGCCCCCCCAGGGCTCTCGAAAGGCCACGCATCATTTTGTGCTCTTTTTAGTGGATTAGATTCTCCGCACTTTGGCTGTGAGACATAAAACAATGACTTGGCTCTCAGCTGAATACTTGATGTTTCTCTGCTCTCCCCTGTTCTGCGTCAGCTGCTTTAACCACACACACACACACACACACACACACACACACACACACACACACACACACACACACACACACACACACACACACACACTCCCCGGAGATAAACTGGTTTGATCATGGTTTTAATTGCTTCTAGGTCACTCTCACTCTGAGCTGATAGAGGAGATAGAATTCATATCTCCCTGTTCTGCATTTTTGATGGATTTCATTCATTATAGATTTAAAAAAAAAGAAAGATATATCTCCTTCTGGTGTAGTGAACGTAGCTGACGTCACAGCTACTCCACTGTTTTCCTTCCTCTGACTCTGTGGTGGAGAATATCTGGCAGAGTTGAGGAGATTTGATTACGAGGCTCTCTCTGTGTGGATGTCCGTGTTTAACAGCTTGTTATTAGTGTTTCACTGAGTGAAGAGAACACTTTGCTGTCTGTGTCGAATGAAGTCTTTTCATCCGAGGATATGAACGAGGATATTTTTAGATATTAGATATTAAAAAGCCAGAAAAGTAAACAAGGATTAAGAAGTGACATTTTTCCCATTTTATTGCAGAACAAAACAAAAAGTTTTAGGGGATTGATTCTGTTTTTGTTGCAATTCACAAAACAGAGGAGCTTCTTTTATTCACTGAACCGGAAGATTTCAAGATAATTCTCTAGTTATAAGACAAACAAACTTACACAAAAGCTTTGAGATGCTAGAGTTTGTGTGTGCCTCGAGTCTGTCCAAGTCATTGGATGTGTAACGTCTGTGACACACACACCAGTAAACAAGATGCCTCCATCTGGAGATTTAATGGGATGAAGTTGGTGGTTTTTGTGGAGAGCAGTTGCAGGTTGACTCTGAGGAAATGGAACGATTCCCGATGAGTTGACACACGTCTTTGAAGGTTGATGAGTGTTCTGAGGTCAAATCTCTCCAGTGTGTGTTCTTCAGTGTTCAGTCACACTCAGCACCTGTATAACATGAGTAATACTACTTATTTTTTATCCCCTAATGTTCTTATACATTACTACAAACGTATTTAAATCATGGTAATATGCTTGTTTTATTCTCCATTGAGTCACTGACTGTAAACAAAGATAGACGATGTGTTTCCACTTCCTCCCACTGTCCAGAAATTTAGGCAAAATATCTTGTGACATAATTTCTGTGTGATGAGAATGACTTGAAATGACAGATAACATATTTGAGACAAACTAAATATTAACATGTATTTTGACTTTTTAGTTTGGTCCATGTTCCATTTATCAACATGGAGGAGGTGGGGTTTATAGACCTGTAGTGCAGCCAGCCACCAGGGGGCGATCGAGAGGCTTTGGCTTTACATTGGAGGAGCAGTCATGTCATAAACAGTCAATGCATTGAGTCAATAACATTTAAAGAAACTAAATAAACAGTTGTTTTTCCCATTGTACAAAATAATTGTTTTATAATCTCTTATGATATAATGAATATATAATCGTCTTTGTTTCTGTCCTCTCTGACCCTCCGTACTTTGTCTGACCTCTTTGAATCTTGTCTTTCCGTCTGTTTACAGATTGATTAAAGTCAAATTTGATCCTGTGATCAATGGATTTCTTTTCCTCTGTCCTTGTTCTGTCGAACTGAGGCACCGTCACCGAATCAATCAAGTTTGGCTCTGAGAAGCATCAGATTTGTTATTTTTGAGATAACGAGATATTTAACTTTTGATCACGAGAAGACAATTTGAGATGGTTTGATTCCTTTAGTCCCTTTGAAGGCGTCTCTCAGCACCTGCGGTCTTCAAAACTCAGATTAAAGCGTCTTGTTCTCCCAAAATAGACATTTCAGGACGATGTTGTGGAAAGAACCAGTTCATCTTCTGTTGCTCTGTGATGTAAGCATCGTGGGTAACATGCTAACACCACAGTGACACTGGAGACACCTCTGTTGTGTATAAGACTAATTAAGAGGTCACGGTACAGCGGTGCATTGTGCAGATGCCAAAACGAAGACAACACGAAAGGAGGAGGTGTCTGATGAGACGCCCGGCGGTGCTTTGTCTCCGAGACGGAACCCCAGACACGGCTCTGAGGCCTAATGGCTCCCTCTATTAATAAAAGATAAGCAGTCAATTATTGAGCTGTCAGAGTAACGTTCGGGTCGACAGGGGCCGGGAGGGAGGAGGCGTGTGGGGGGGGGGGATTTCATGGTTGAGCTGCAGTGGAGGAGAGACGGTCGGGATCCTCGGGGTCTAAACGTTCCTGGTCTCAGGAGATATTTGGTAGAACGGGGCCTCCCCCGTCTAATTCACCTGTCATCTTTATCGCTTTGCCTTTAACTTGACTTCTTCTAATCGGTTCTGTTTCTCCATTTCCTTTTTTCTTCTGTCTGTTCTCTGTCGCTCTTCCTGTGCCTCAACGTTTGAGACAACCAGTGGCTGGAAGTATTATACTTATTCTTGTGAACGCGATATCTCAAAAGCGCCTTAAGGGGATTTCTTCATATTTGGCTCATACGTTCAATTAAACTCAAGGAGGATCTGATTAGATTTCAAGGGCCGAGGGTCAAAGGTGAAGGTCACTGTGACATTTATTTGCCTTGTGAACTTGATATTCCAGAAACACCTCCGGGTTATCTTTTCAAATTTGGTACAAAAACTCGATTGGACTCAAAGATGAACTTATGAGAATTTGGTGGTTGAAGCTCAAAATTCAAGGTCACTGCGACCTTCGCTTCCCTGTGACCACCTTATCTTAAGATCACATCGAGAGAATCCTTTCAAATCAGGCACAAACGCTCACTTAGGCTCACAGATTAACTGACTAGATTTCATTAGTCAATATGACCTCATATTATTGTGAAGACAGTAGGTCAGCAACACCTAGAGGGGTTGAAACTGCAAATGTTGACAGAGGCAGACAACCGAAAGGCATTAATTCTCGTTTAACTTTTATTTCTTGCTATGAAAACGCATCACTGCAGGTGTCAGCTGGCAAAATATGGTCCTTAATTCAACCCGCAAACTCCTCTTTCCTCTGAAACCAGTTAAAAAAACAGATTTAAACTCTGGTCGACACCCGAACTCTAACTTGACTTAACTGATTAGAATTCTGTGGTCCAACGTCAAAGGTCACTGGGACCTCAAAAGCTCATTTTTGGCATTAATTCAAGAATTCATACGCTAATTATGACCAAACCTCGCACACAAATGTCTCATAAGCTAAAAGTATGACTTGTTGGCGTTGTACATCTAAAGGGTCAAAGCTAGTTCCTTCATCTGATCCAGTGTTGTTGTAATTTTTGTCGCTATTTCTCTTTTTGTGTATTCAGTTTCATTTAGTGACGTCTTTTATTTTTCACGTCCCTCTGGATGATGCTTTTGAAGCCCACACAATTTCTGCTTGTGCTCATTATTATCCTGCTGTGCAAATTAAAAATTAAAATTATCTCTCTCCCTCACACACAAACACACACACACACACACACAAACACACCGACACACAATCGCAGGTTGTTTACACTGATCACAGGAGGACAATAGAGAAACTGCGGCTGATGTTTTCATCTTTTCCTTCAGTTCATTGTGGATGCATGTCATGCTTGTCCTTTGCTCTGTTGAAGCGTCTCGTTAGCATTTGAGTGGAACATCAGGTGTTAAAAAGTTTATTACAGTTTATTTCAACTCAAGCTGTTTAGCTCGTCTAAATTTCTCTTTTTTCTTCATCCGCAGTTTTCATGTGCTCACATTTGAAGTCATATTGACTTTGATATTTTGCATAGTTCCTCCCTCGGAGCCAATTAGAAAATACAAAGGTAGAATTCCAACCTTGATTTTTCTTTAAAGATAAAAATCTGAAACGCTCTCTCTCCTCCTCTCGCTCTGTTTTCCCTCCACCTAACATGTAATGGCATTCCTGTGTTTTGGCAGCGTCGGAGGAAAGCCTCAGCCGGCATCTTCAACCCCCCCCCATCTCCTTTCATGATAAAAGCTTGTCGTGGTGGAGACGTGGAGACGTAAGGTGCGGTGTGAAGAGGTTGAAGCCGAGCTGTATCCGTCTCCTGCCGCTCTGCTGGCCTTCGGAAGCTTAATGATCTACTGACACAGATTCATTGAGCAAATATGAGCGTTATTTATAGGAGGCCGAGGGCAGCGATGAGGACAGAGTTTAGACTTTGCCTCCAGTTGTCTGATTATTATTCATGAGAGGCGGTTTGTGTTTGAACCCCAGCAACTTCAAAGAGAGGAATGAATGTGTATGAGTGTATGCATGTGTTGTTGTTTTGTAGCGAATGTGTGAGTCCACAACGCTGCTGCTTGTGCACAATGTTGCTGACTTCTTTAAGTTTTAAGTCCAAATAAAGGATTAACTGCTATAACATGAGAAAGTCTAGATTATTATTCTAGATAGATTATATATATTTAAGGATATTAATAGAAACTAAAATCCATCCATTCATCTATACATTCATCCTTTATCTATTCTACATACAGACAATTAAGAGTCTCCAATTAACCTAACTCCAATCTGCATGTTACTGGGCTGTGGGAGGAAGCCCATACAGTCCAAACTGGGATTCATTAAATATTTTATTTACAGAGCACTTTTCAAAACATATGTTACGAAGTGCTTCACAAAGGCAGCAGGTTAGAAGAAAGCAGGTAAAATAAACGAGTGTATAAATACACGTATAAAGGCAGTTATAAAGAAAGTTAAGACTCAGGAAAGGATCTCCGATAAAAGTGTGTTTTTAAGAAGAGACTTATAAGAGTTCACTGAGTCAGCTGACCTGATCTCCTCAGGCAGGTTGTTCCAGAGCCTCGGGGCCCGGACGCCAAATACTCTGTCCCCCTCAGTGTTTAACCTCTGATGAGGATCTCAATGTCAATGGGGGGGGTCGCACTTGGCCTGTTCACATTGTCCTTCAGTTATGTTCATTTTCTTCCAAACATTCTCCTCACAATTCTGCCAAAGAACTTTGGGACGCTTTTCATTGGCCGTCTCCCATCAGCTTTCCGCTTTGATAGGTCGACTCCTCACATTGACCAATGTCTCCTCAGCCGGAGCGTCCTCATGTCGGCAGCTGGGGATGGCTGACACCTCCGATGCTGACGTATCAACCCACTTGTAGCGTGTGTCTTTGTCGCTGTCACAGGAGTGAGACACAGCTAAGCTTTCGCCACATGAAGAAGAGACGGCGGAGGCCTCTTCCTCCTGAGCCGCATCGTCTGATGAAGACTCCTGATTGTCCTTGTCCAATCCCAACTCCCGCATTATAAACTGAGCATCTGCAAAACTGAATAAAACACAACAATACGTCACTTAATCAGTAAACACTTTTTTGTATTGATTCAATATCTGTACTGAAACCGAAACTCAGTTACTTACTATGGGCTGTCCTTGTCCTCCATCAGATGGACGGTCGTGAGGAAGGGGTGCGACAGTGCGATCTTTGGGGTGAGCCTTATGTCTGGGTCCATCACCAGGAGGCCTTTGATGAGGCTGATGAAAGCTCTCCTGTCTGTGAGCTCTACGTAGCCCTGCGTCACTGGGTAGAGCTGGATTTAAAACACAGTAGACGAGAGATTAGTTGAACTGCTTCCTGTCCCTCAACAGAGACGCTTAGCATGTATTATTTCGTCAGTACTGAAATGGCCGACTTACTGTTATCAGGTCCTGGAGGGTTTTAAAAACGCCTCGGTCTTTCTTGGGCTCAATGCCAGTGCTGATGTGGTATTCAAGGGGGGTCTACAGGAACCACACATGTTGGTCAGATTCTTCCTCATTAATGAGTTACACATCAGACAACAGCTGCTGTCTCATTGGGAGATAAAATATTGGAACATGGTTAAAATACCTTAATCCACCATCCTGGGTCGAACCAGTGCTCGTCCTTCTTGAAGTAGTAGTGCGTGTACCTCCCAGCACTGAGGAGGTGGTCAGCCGGCATTCCCAACATGTCAACCAGTGCTTTCATCTGGAGAGAGAACACAAAGAATCACATCCTACATCAAGTCCCCTGTTGTTGGACACGTGTCTGAATGCAACTATCTTTGTATTTAAATGAACATATATTTGGTTTCTCACTGTCTGGTACTCGCAGCTGGCGAATGGGTGGTTGTTTATATACAAAAAGAGAAGCAGGCAGCCGAGACTCCACATGTCGATGGCCTCAGAGAAGGGGAGGCCCAGGCTGACTTCAGGTGCACTGTGTGAACACAGAAGAATCTCAAGAGCTGTTGAGTACATTGTTAAATTCATCATGTGAATATTAGGACAATGTCTGGTGGATCATTTACAACAATAACACACGTGTTAAACAATGAGTTTTCCACATTAAACTTACCGGTAGCCCAAAGGCTGAAATGTCATCCTGAGAGTGCCCAGCGAAGATATGAAGGACACGCCAAAATCAATCAGTTTGACTCTGTAGGGCTCTTTCTGATGGTTAACCAGCATTACGTTGTCGGGTTTAACATCTGAGTGAACCACTCCAATGCTTTTCAGCGCATTCAAGGCTTTAAGCAACTGCAGAGACAAAGGAAACAATGTCAAATGTTAGTTATAGATACCACTGAGCAGAGAGCAGGCTTTGACAGATCAAGAAGAAATACAATTATGTTACTTCAGCAAGTCTTTTCTCAGTCGGCTGGTTGTTACCTGGTACGCTATCGGCCGGATCTCACGGAGTGTCATTGGCCTCTGTTGTTGCCAAACCAGGCAGTAAAGGTCCACATCCAGCCGTTCAAACACAAGACATGTTTGACCTTTGTCCTGGAACGTCTCAATGAAATGAACCAGGTTGTTTTTCACTGGATCAAGAACCTTCACGGCTTCAAGCATCTTGATCTGTGGAGGAAACAGGAGAACGGATAAAGGAAGTGTAAGGGACAGCGTGGTGTCAGCAGTTCTTTTGATAAACAAATCAGGAGCAAGAAAATGTGAAAAAACTTAGGGCCTGATCTACTCGAGGTTTGCACGTGTAAAAACGTTAGCAAACCTGATTTCACCCGCAAAAATTTGTTGCACACTGGTCAGAGGCATCTCTTCCACTGGCCCCCCCCCCCCCCCCCCACCTGTTTTATTTGCCATGGTTTTATTATGAGCTATTTTTTCTTTTGTTCTTCTTCCAATGTCTCGCCATCTTCTCCTAATTTCATCGGTTGTTCTTTTTGTTTTACCCACAGGATTTACTTTCTCGCAGATACTCTCCCATATCGACTTTCTTTGGGTTTTATTAATATTTCTTTGCTGGAGCTCAACAACATGTTTGTTTGCCTCTTCCACTAACAACGTCAATTCCATGGCATTAAATTTAGCTTTGGGCTTGCGGCCATTCTGCTCTCTGTAATGCTCCATGGTGGAAACCAGTAACGCATGCAAAACACTCATTTAAATACTACTGCCTCTACCCTGTTTGCACCTTTTATCATTTTACACAATTATTTTTTGTAGATCACCCGCAAAATGGCCAGCGACCAAACATGCAATCCGTTATAATGCAGTCGCAATTTATCACTCTTCATTTAGGATCTTCGTAGATCAGGCCCTTAATCTTCCATATAATTGAGATCTACTCTACCTCTCTTTCAGCGTTCCTCCCATCTTTTAAGATCTTGAGGGCCACTTCCTGCATTGTGCTCATATTCAAAGCCCTGGCAACTTTGCCGAAGACCCCCTTTCCAATAATTTCCTGGACGATGTAGCAATTGGTGCTGCTGCACAAAATGTCGCTCTGTGGCTCCTCTGTGGCACATTTCTCTGCCTTGATCATTTCATCTGTGACAAAGAAGGAGAACATGTGAAGGTTACAATGAGGAGTCAGCGGTGAACATAAAATCAAGTTCTCGCCGGTACTATTGCCCCAACATTGTTGTTCCCATAAATTTAACCACCACATTCTCTGTTTCTTCATCTCTACTTTCGCTTAAACATCTGAATAATTGTTCTTTGGATTCACAATATCAAAATTGTATCAATTGTTACACAATGCAAAAATATATTTTTCCAAACTCTTTACCTGCAAAGTATCTTCAACTGTCAAATATATATTGTGCATGAAGTCATGGTATAAAGCAGAATAAACCTCGGATACTTATAGAGCCTCATAAGTACTGTACTTAGGGATGGGCGAAAAAACGATAGTGATAATTATCGCGATATAACTTTTCCTCGATAGATGTTTAAGACATGTCGATATAACGTGGATAGAACACGAACAGCCAATGATAATGAGAATAGCGCCGCGCTGAACCAATCATGTGGCTGGAATAGAGTTACACCCACATTAGGTTAAGTTGACGCACACAGCACAGAGTGTAGGAGCAGCAGCAGCACACATGCTAATGTTTGGGCTCCTGCACAGAGGAGGACGACTCTGCACCGATGCAGTGATGGAACATAAACATGTTTTCAGCTATATTCATTGTTTTGGCGGGTCACTCCCTCTGACCTGCGCTCACTTTAACAATAAACACCAGCACTGACCACAAGTTATTGACGTTTACTTTGTGTTTGTTTGATTCGCTCAAGAGTTTATGAGACACATGTTTAAACCTGCTACACAACACAAGGCGTGACGTATCGCGCACAGTCAGCACATCTGGGTTAAAGTGACTGGAACGATCCAGAGTCATGATCCGACATCAACGATTTTAGAATATAGTACCAGATGGTGAATATCCCATGTGATTATCAGTTCATGTGTAAAGAGGGACAGAGACGGGCAGACACTCACACACTCAGTGAAACACACTCCTGCAGATAGAAGTTCTTCTGTCTTACATTATATACACCTTTTCACTGTAGTGGTTTGTATGAAACGTTATAAGTAAAGCCAAAACTGGACCTGTGTAAACATACTTAGTTGCTCCCCATCACTGTGTCTTGAGTTTTACTTACCAGTTTTATCAGTGGTAATATCAAAGGTTGTAATTAAATTTCGATGAGAGAAAAGTTGTTGCTGATGTTTTTTTCTTCTTCTGTGTTTTATTTCCTTTCTGTATGAAGTGGTGTGGGCCTACTGTTCGTACCTTTTGTACTTCAATGAAGTCTAATTAGACAAGATCATAGGAAACGTGGAACTTAAGTTCCATTGATCCACAATCACATCTTAATATGCCTTTGATGTATTTAGTTGAAAAAACAATACACTATGACTAAATAGTTAAATACATAAATAGTTGAATACATAAATAAATGGTGTGTGTGTGTGTGTGTGTGTGTGTGTGTGTGTGTGTGTGTGTGTGTGTGTGTGTGTGTGTGTGTGTGTGTGTGTGTGTGTGTGTGTGTGTGTGTGTGTGTGTGTGTGTGTGTGTGTGTGTGTGTGTGTGTGTGTGTGTCACGAAGCCCAGGACATACCGAGCTGAAAATAGATCTGAGTTCAACCTGTCTGAAGAGAGACAACAGCTTTGACAGGAAGAGAACAAGTCTGTGAATGAACGTGGGCTGAAGTTCTCTCACTCACACACACATAAAGTCAAACATACACACGCATAGATACACACCTACTACACACACACACACACATCTAGTCTCAGCTCTGTCACGCCGGCAAATCCCACAGCTGAATATTGCATGAGCAGCTGAGCACTGGAGAGCCCCGGGCACACATCTGAATAATGGGAAAGAACCACGGCAGATTGATTATAGTGTTTGTGTGTGTGTGTGTGTGTGTGTGTGGTATGACTGCTTG
Organism: Hippoglossus hippoglossus; assembly: GCF_009819705.1. Taxonomy (NCBI): domain Eukaryota; kingdom Metazoa; phylum Chordata; class Actinopteri; order Pleuronectiformes; family Pleuronectidae; genus Hippoglossus; species Hippoglossus hippoglossus. The sequence goes on along the minus strand of NC_047172.1, from coordinate 4,710,219 downwards.
CTCTGCCTACCACAGCAAAGCTTGACTTGAACCTTTCTCACCTTTAAACAACTTGCGTGTGTGTGTGTCTGTCAGTCTTTTGTCAGCACGTTAGCGAGCCTCAGACTATTAACACTGCAGGGTCGACTCCCACTGGGACCACAGACACTCCACTCTATGCAAATTCATGAGCTTTATTATAACGTTTCCTCAGTTCCTGCATTTTAATCCATCCATTATTCATAACATTGTTGTTTACTGCTGTGTGTGTGTGTGTGTGTGTGTGTGTGTAGAGATATCTTTGTGAGGACAATTTGGCCGGTCCTCACTTTCTGACCTACTTTTAATGGGCTTTAGTTTTGTTGATTCGGGTAAGGGGTTATTGAGTGTCCTCACTAAAGCTGCTTTCAGACATGCACTGGACTCCGCAGTTACTCCGTATCTTTGGAGGAGGTCCCACGTCCGAGTTAGACGCTCCGCAGTTTCTACAGACTTTATCCACCCGACCTCCTGATATAATGTCCGTATAGAAATCCAGGAGAAGTTGATGTGAGAACACAGCAGGGGAGTGACAAGTAGAAGACACCAACAAAGATGTCAAGAGAGTTTGTGGTGATAAGAGCTGATGACAGTGTCGGTGTGCTGTAAACAAAATCACGTGATCTCTGCAACAGAGTTAATACAACACTTCCTGCCTCTGTCTGCTGCACCCGGCTGCTCCACCTCTCGCTTGAAAAACACAGAGGCTTGTTGCTGTTGTGACTGCGTTGTGCAGAAAACCTCCCGCTGCGTTGTGCATGTCTGAAAGTGAGGACCTCCTGGCCGGTCCTCACTTTTCAATGGGCTGTTTGAGGGTTAAGACTTGGTTTTAGGGTTAGGGTTAGAATTAGGTTTAGGTAAGGTTAAGGGTTAGGGTTAGGCATTTAGTTTGGAGGGGCAGGGGCCAGGGAATGCATTAACCCAATGCGTGTCCTCACTAAGATAGTGCAAACGTGTGTGTGTATGTGTGTGTGCTCTTGTACAGCTATCTTTGTGAGGACCAGTTAGAGTCTACAACCTACGGAGTGAGGACATTTTGGGAAAGTGAGGACCTTTTGGCCGGTCCTCACTTTGTGACCCCCCCTTTAATGGACTGTTTGGGGGTTAAGACTTGGTTTTAGGGTTAGAATTAGGGTTGGGTTAGGTTAAGGTTAGGCATTTAGTTTGGATGGTTAGGGGCTAGGGAATGCATTAATCCAATGAGTGTCCTCAATAAGATAGAAGTACAAAACAAAACAAAACAAAAACTAGTGAATAAATACTACTGCTAATGCTGAATATAAGTATGTGCTATGTATTGCATGTTTTTACTTAATTTTAGTTACTTTAACTGTAATACAATCAGGTCTCTGTCAAAGATGTGGACAATTAGTCACCAATACCTAAATCCATGTTTCCAAGATATGTGATAACAATAAACTTTCCTTCTTTAGTACAGTTAATGCACTCAATGCAATATAGACTTTTAGAATAAAAACAATAAAACAAGGCTTCTTGTGTTAAAGTTTAATAAATACAGACAAAAAGAGACAAGATGAAATAACACTGAGGTAAAAACGTATAAACACTTCCACCTGAAGCTGGGCACTGCATAGTGTCAGCCTATTGCTAAGAAACAGTTTAAATAGGTCAAAAGGACAGATTTCCCAACAGAGATCAATGATTGTCTAAACTTTACTTGTGCTGACACAACTCATTGGTGTCAAGCTTGTTGTCAACACAAAGGTGATGCAGGGACAACACGTGGGGTCATTAGTCCATTAAAGCTGCTGTTTTCAGTTAAACACACAGGAATTCATCAAATAACCAAAAGCCACATCAAAGGAACTATTCCCAACTCCTTTGTTGATGTTGCCCCTGGTTGTTATGGTTCTTGATGTGGTTGCCCTCTGGATGAAGTCATGTATATTTAAACACGCAACGAAAAACCCCATCTGTCGAATGCAGGGCTGCGTTCACATGAAATCCAGACACAGAATACAGGACCTGTGTGTTTGATCAAAGTTGGATGAGATGCTTTAAGGGCCCATCACAGCTTTCTGTCAGATTTCTGGCAGGGTTGATATATGATTGTGGAGTATGAGTTGTGTGATTTTACAATAGGAGCTGTGTACTTGTACCGAGCTGCTCTCCGGGGGGTTCTTCTCATTTTGTCCTAATTAGTGTTGACAGGATTCATTGTCTCTGTGACAGCAGCTTCATGTGTAATAATGATGGACGTCTGTCTCTTTCCACTTTCTCACCCTCTGTACAATGAGAATTGCTGATTCTCTTTAAATCACTTCACTGTTTTTGCACTTTATTGCACTTGTTGAGGATGAATGAGTGTTTCTCTGTTACAAGCCAGTGTTGGAGCCCCAGTGCATCACCCTCTGATATCTCAGATTTCTAAGTATCTGATAGATCTGTCACATTTTTATAGTTATTGTCGGAATTAGTGAAGCTGAGGACTCTGCATCTGAAAGTGTGGAATGACAAATCATGTTAATGCAACAGCCTGAGACACGTTGACTTAACCTACTGCACCAAGTTTGTGTTTTCATTTTATTCTACTTTACAATTTTTCTCCATTATTGCAGCTTTTACTCCACTATAATGATGTGATAGCTTTAAATTATACAATATGTCATTTCTTTTTACTTCTCAAATGAAGATATGACAATAAAAACTATGACAAGCTTCTAAAATATAACTAAGGCTGCATCCACACAACTATGTTTTAGTTTAAAAACATATATCACGTGACCTGTTGTGCTCTGGCCGCGTCGGTAGAAGGCGGTTGTGAGTTTCTACGTCATCGTTTCCAAACATCTCAGTTTCTGCATCGTCCAAAAGAAACGGATCCAGCAGCGTTTCCAACCTTCTCTGTTTTAGTGGCTCTAAAACTCTGCAGTAGTATTTGGCCTAATTCTTTAGATTAATTCATTATGTAAAAATAAATTCTTTCTTTCTTCAGTCCCTAAAAATAAATGTGCTTGTTTGAGTCGTATTTCTGTGAGTATCTTTCTCCAGCAGCAGTAATTGTGAGCTGCAGACGAGCAGAAGTCGCAGCTTGGATCCAAAACCTTGATGAAAGCTGGTCTGGCTTTCATTTCTGTTTTTGCACCGTCTAAAATAAGAAGCAGCTCTGGTCTGAGACTGTGCTGCCCACTTTCTCTTTCTGTCTGTTGTGTCATTATATATCTTTCCCTTTTCTCCTTTTACTTTCCCTTTCAACACTTTCTGCTTTCTTCATTTCTCTCATGTCTGACAAAACTAACTTGCAGCCTGACGGACGTTAGTTTGAGCTCAGGGGTCCCTGGGCTGCGTTCCAGTCTAGGACCCCCCCCCCCCCCCCCCCCCCCCCCCCCCCCTCTCTCCTCCTCCACCTCCCTGCCCCTCTCTCTCCTCCTCCACCTCCCTGCCCTCCTTCCTGAAGCTTCCTGGCATCTCTCCCTGTGCCCCACTCCAGCACCAGGATAATACCAGTCCACAGGGGGGGGGGGGGACATGAAAAGAGTGCAGCCTCATCATCAGTCCTTTAATCAATGTATAGCTTTTACAAATTCAGCACCGGTGGGGAAAAAAAAGCGATAATCAAGAGCAGAAGCTTCTCTCTGGAGAATAAACTCCTTAAATCACACCAGGCACATTTTAGTGTGTAGATAAACTTTAACCTGAGAGAAAATAATGTTCAACAATTCCTAATATGCTTTTATATCCGTGTAATTCATAATGTGTGGGACATAAAGGGACATTTTAGATGTAGTTAAGTTTATTTGAGTTCATTGAGAGGAAGTGTCACTCTACTCTAATAGTTTCAGGAATGTCACACCAAGCTGCGGCATGTCAGAGTCGAGTTGTCATGACGACGACTTTTTGTTGAATCCTGTGTGGAAGAAGATGAAATTCTACTAGCGATGATGATGATGGATTCATAAATGGATAGGTTTCGTCGATAGGAAGAAACCTATAACTTCGAAATCAGTGTCGCCTTCGAGTTAAGTTTTTCCCATAGACTGTATATAAGGATGGACGAAATGGCGCCTCCATCGCCCCCTGGTGGGTGGCTGCAGTACAGCTCATAAACCCCAGCTCCTCCTAGCAACCATCTTTATTTACAGTCTATAGTTTTTCCCTTTTGACTTTTGGGCCTAAACAGCAAAGTTGACTCTTTCTTTTCTTCACAGTTTTCACATTCTGAAAATAATTGCTCTTAAGAAAATACATATATTTAAATCTGCTCCAGTGTTTAGATGGGTGCAAACTGTGAGTTCACACTTTATGGGTTGTATTTCTTCTGTGTGCTCAGTGTCTGATCCTGCGTCAGATCTCCAGCGCTCTCCTCTCACTCACTCTCCGCTCTGTAATGCTCACCACAGCAGAAAGGTCTTGAAAGAAGGAATGCAGCCGTGCGTGTTGTTTACCAACCTCGGCCTCTGGCTGCAGCGGGCGAGGCATGTGGCGAGGAGTTGGTGGCGGTGGTGTTACAGAAGGTGTCGGCACGTCGGCCATTCCAGGCTGAGAGCGTGAAGTATGTGCGGAGTGGGATGCCGCCGGAATGAAGCAGTGATAGCTCTGAGTGTGTGTGTGTGTTTGTGTGTGCGTGTGTGTGTGTTTAAATAGCTGGAAGTCAGTATTCATCTGTAATGTTTGTATCTCAGGTTTCAGTCTGGCAGGTCACCGTGTCCCATGTGACCGTTGCATCCTCCCGTCGTCCATCTTTGATGTCAAAGTGTGTAAAAAGATCTTCCAGTATCAACATGCACGCTGTACTGTAATGTCCAGTTAGCTGCAGTTCCCATAGGAACCCCTAAGTGGAAAGGGTGTGATGAGGAGGCCCGCGTTTCTCCATCGGACACACGAGACCTGCAGGGTCGGCGCTTTCAGGAATATCCAAGGTGGGCGTGAGGCTTGAGGGAGGGGGGGGGCGTCACATTACTGGCAAGTGTCAGTCGTGGTTCCAGAGTTGAACTGAACGTTTTCCAGAGGGGCTGTTTTCGAGAAGGCTAAATGTTCGAGTCGGTTGCTCCTGATGTTGTCCAGAACTTCTCCTCTGTAGGAAAATGTCAGAGTGAGCGATGGACACAAAACAGATAGAATACAAATATATATCAGGATGACAAATAGGAGCCATCATGCATGTAGGAGTGTACAAAGGCTGGAGGTATGGAGTTGACTTTGCAGGAGACGTGTGATCACGCTCTACACCTCGATGGAAAGATAAACGAGCAGCAATTACAATCTCATTTCAAACATTTAGACGAGGCACTAAGGAAAGAGAGAGAATAGTGGAGGCTGCCAGGTGTGATGGAGAATGCAACCGAACATAATAAAGCATTGATTTTCTTTGGGAGAGTTAATGGCAGCTACATATATGTACATCACAGGCTTGTAGATGACTCATCCAGACCAATTCAGAGAAGCACGTGACAGCTGATGGACATTTAAGCTGCCACAGGTTTTTACCTGAACACAGCTGTGTGATTCAAACTGTCAACAATAGATTGAACTGAAGGTTTTTTTAATTTGATGAACAGCAGGTTCCCTTTTACAATTTACATTTGTTATGTTTCAATACCCGTTTATTTCCTTTAAATTGAGACGCACGTGGAACCGACCGTCAAACAGCTCCAGCTCCATGAGTTACGGTGCTTCAGTACACAGAGTGTGAACGAGATGAAGAGAGAGAAATCCAAATCTCTTCATAATATAATAATATATACAGTGAAACCTGTGATGGAGAACTGAGTTTTGGTTTAATTGACCGTGGCGATGAAATGTGTCCAAAATTCAGATTTATATTTCTAATCAAGTAATTTACAGATATCAAAAAGCCTGGCACCCATTCTACTATATTTAATTTAAGAGCAGTAGTTTTCTCGCCTCTTAGACCATCAGTTACTATGATTTTTGTCATATTTCCATTCAGCTTAGATTTTTAAGTTAGGGAAGTTTAACCTCAGCTCTGAAATGCTTGTTTAAAGTATTTGAAATTATCACCTGAAACAAAGATTTCTCCACAGAAACTTTATGTGCAGTCGAAGAAATTCAAGTTTCATTTTTGCACAATAAAATCTGACACTTCTTCTGTGCCACAACCAAACGTCCCATGTGCCGTTTCTAATTCGCTGACAGGTGACGGATCTGACAGAGAAAATCCCTCTGTCTTCCTACAGATCCGCTCCACGTTTCCTCCTAGTCGGTGGGATAATGGCATTTCTTAAAATAAACTCCACTCTCTGCAGCTGAGGAGCTGGCTCAGAGTTTCTGAGACTTGTTTTCATGTGTTTTTTTTCTCAGTGAGTCAGAGATGGTTGGAATCAGGCTGACGGAGGGAGGGACGGGACACGGGGGTGTGGGTTTTCAGAACCCTTACAGATGTGAGAATGTAGGTCAGCTCTCTGACACACAGCGTTCAGGCTGTGGGAGAAAGCACGAGCTGCGTGTTCCGGTCAGTTCAGGGCGATGATGTCGATTAAGATGCTGGATTCAAGGATAAACACACGCACGCACGCACGCAACACACTTTGTATTTGATGTTTTGTTGGTTTTTTTTATCAGTGTATTTAACAACAAACACATTTTATTTGATCGTAGCATTCTGTTGTACCATGTTTACCCACGTTCTAATATTACACTCATTTAAAAACCCTTTAACCAACTTTAGTCTTTAACCAAATTAGTTGCCATGCAATTTTAGAATTCTGGTAACCATAGCAACAGGACAACATTACTGCAGAGTTGGAAACGGACCCAATCACGAGTTCAACTGGCTACAACCAGACTTTGAAGAATGGATATTGATCATTTAATGGCTCTTAACAGTGTTTTTCTGTGGTAATGGTCATGACGTGAGAGAAATAATATACTCAGCGAAAATGTATTATATATTATAATTTAATTTATTCAGTTACTGTGGATCGCTTTCAATAAATCTACATTTACTCAACACATAAAACTGACTTACTTCAACTCCAGCTTGAGTATCTGCATGAGGCTTAAATCAGGGAGACGGAAGGAATATGAGGAATATGCCTGATGGGACCGGGTCTAATTCAGTCTGGGTCTGGTGATTAAAAACACAGAGGAATGGCAAATAAAAACATTTGTGCTCTGGAGAAAGGAAATGAAGGAAAAACTGAACATTGGCAGGAGAAAGAGCAAGAAGCTGCGATTTTCCTCCTTTTTTGGGCCTTTTCAGTGCAGAATCTGCTCTGAATGTAAACAGTTCAAGCTGCTGGTTTCTCTCCTCCTGCTTCATCTGGTACAACAAGAGGCTGCAGCTTGTGTTTTTGCAGAATTTGCAGCGTCTCCTATTCCCAGAACTCAGGAAACAGTCTCTAACTGGGATTTGTCTCATCTTTGTAGGTTAAATTAATATTTCCTGGTTTGTGCAGAGCTTAAGAAAAGGAATGTGGTCTTGTTATTTATCCCACTAAAGATGTGACATACAACAGTTTCAGGAACACACAGTGTGTCTGACTGCCGGGGGGGTAAAAACAGCAGAGAACATTTACGGCTCAGGGTTAATAACCACCCGAGGAGCTTTCAGTGGAAACATTAACTCTGGACTGACAACGATCACCTGGTCAAAGGGTTCTGAGCTGTAAATGCACCGTCACCAGGAGAATCACAATGTAACCAGCATTCTACAGGTTTTGTTAGAGCTTCATTACATCTGTTCAGACTGGAGGGTGTTTATTTGAACTGGTTTAAACTGGGTCAAGCAACACCTGTAGAATTCCACTCAGATTCCAGATGAAGAATCGACTTCTGGCCTTTGTGCGTCCTCTGGGGGATTCAGCACAATCCCCCCCCCATCCCAGTGCAGGAGTCATCCATGAAAGATTCAGGCGTCATTGAAAGAAAATGTTATTTATCATCTGGACTGAAATCGCTCACTACTCAACACGTAATCCAGTGTATAGGGAGTTTGTAGTAGTGAGAATCTTTATACCCTCTGTAGTGGACGGTCGGACGAGAGGAGAGAGAAGCTGTACGATGTGAAAACTGAATTGTGCCACGTCTGAACTAGAACAGAACTCAATATCAGTCTTCTAAATTTGAATATTTTCATCAAGATCCATTAATTGGGAAATTGATTAAATCGTCCAAAAAGTCAGATCTCACAGTGTTAAGGAAAAGGATTTAAAAAACAAACCTGCACCCGCCCCCTGATCTGTATCCACACCAACGTTTAATAGGTTCTTCCCTTACCCATAATGCATCCTTCCACCGGGTTTCATAGAAATCTGTTCTGCAAATGAACAAACGGGGGTGAAAACATAACCTCCGCGGTGGTGGTGATAAAAAGAAAATCACTAAAAAGCCTCAGATGTGACTCAATAAGACAAACAGAAAAGAACTGAAAGTTGTTGCAGGCGTTAAATAAATTTAATTAAATATCATACTCGGTATATTATAAACTAACCTACATTATGGTTTGTTTTAATTGTGCAACAGCACTTACATGCATACACTTTCAGTTTCTCTAAACAGCTTTTGGGGATGCAGCATTCATGAGAAGAAGTCATTCATCAACCTGGGGCAGTGGTGCAGAGCAGTGGTGTGTTGTCTGTTATCAGAGACACATGTAGTTCAGTTCAGTCCTGCACGCTGGTTTCCACGTGTCACTGAGTCACGTAGTTTGTTTTAAATCTCAGATCTACGGCTCTTCAGCCAACTTTACGTTTCCAAACAGACCCCTTTCTAAGTGACTTCGAGGCGTGGAAGCAATTTGTGTGAAATTGTTGCTCAGATGTGACAAAAAGACGACGAGAAACTTGATAAATGACGACGTGAGACGGATAAATGTGGTGGAGAAACACATTAATCTGAGCCGGTGCTGCAGTCATGGAAACGTGAGGACAGAAGAAGTGCATCAATATGTCGCACATCAGATTGTCTCTTAATGTATTCCAGCCCAGGGAGGGAGGGGACACACACACACACACACACACACACACACACACACACACACACACACACACACACACACCCTAACTGCTCTACTTTATTCATAACTGATGGTTGCCTGTTAACCTACATCAGAGGAGGAGGAAGTGTTTCCATGGTAACGCTGGAAATTCATTCAGCGTAGCAGCTTCGAACCAACATGAATGTAACAGAAGTGTCAGTGGTCAGCTTTTCCTGTGTGTGTGTGTGTGTGTGTGTGTGTGTGTGTGTGTGTGTGTGTGTGTGTGTGTGTGTGTGTGTGTGTGTGTGTGTGTGTGTGTGTGTGTGTTTCAAATATTGGAGGTAATCAGATCCTGCTGCGTCTCCTGGTTTGGAGCTCGACTCTGCCCGCCTGCTGCGGTTAAGTGTCACAACTTCAAACGGACCAAAGGGTTGCTGGTGCGAATCCCTGAGCAGATCCAATCAAGAGCTAAAGTCCGGAGAGAGAAACCGTTTGTGGTCGTAGGAGTGGTGGTCGTACATGTCTGTTTTAAGTATGGAGCTGGAGTTAAGGGGTTGTTAGCTTAGCATAAAGACTGGAAACGGGGGGAAACAGCTAGCCTTGCATGAGCCTCGAGTGTAGGGATGTGGTGAACACTTTGGGGACCATCTGAAAAAACAGGTAAAGACAAAACTGTAACGTAACGAGGCCTCATGAGAGACTCCCTGAACCACTGATACCCTGGACAGACACTGGACACCACAAATATTGAGACATTTTAAAAAAATTCTCACACACAAGCGAGCAAACCCAGATCGGATGTCTGGTTCAGGACGGAGGAATAACGGCGAGCTTGCAGAGAAAAGTCGGGTTCAGTATAATTCGATGCGGTTTGCGGTGCCAGCTCAGCCAGACTGAGGCTGAGGTGTGGAGGTCAGGAGAGTCGGGACTTCTGTGGTTCTCTGAAATCACTTTCTTTCTGTCGCTCGGCCCTGAGGTGTCGTCGAACGGCAGAACGTTGGCCTGCATCCAGTTTCAATTCAGCACATTCAGAAATTGGATATTCTCTTCAAGAGATTGAAAGTCTCTTCAGGCTTGATGCGTCGCTTGTGACGAGATTGAATCTTTTACTTTCTGCCTGAAACAGGAGCAGCAGCAGCGACTGTCCTCCAATCCTTTTACAGGACAGCAGAGACTGTAATTTTTAAATTACACCTTAGAGCTCTGTCATGTAATGAAAAAGGAATGCAGGCAGATCAAATGGTAAATCCTCTGGTTTATCCTTGGCCCGGTAGTCTAAGCCTCCAACTCAATATGTACGTAAGCTACATGCAGTGCTGCTGCTGTCAGGCAAAAACCAGACTCATTAGTTTGTCATAATTCAGAAAAGCAGACTTGAGTATTACTATTCCCTCTGAAAGGGTTTGAAAATGAAGTTGTAATATCATGAAACTAAAGTCTTAATATTAAGAGAATTTAGTTTTCATATTACAAGACTAAAGTTGCAATATCGCAACAATGAAGTTGACATATTACGAGAACATAGTCGCAATTTCACGATTTAGCCAGAGTGGAATTTTCAGCGAGGACGGTTTCTCTTTGCTGCTTATTTCTTTTTCTTTTTCTTTTTCTTACTGATAATATTCTGACTTTTGTCTTTTTATATAAGAGGACGTGAAGGGGGCTCAGGGAGCAGCTGTACCAGCGGAATAATTCCCCCCCCAGGTTTAAAAGGAAGCAGAGAGCTGCCACAGTGACACACATGGAGAGAGAGACACACACACACACACACACACACACACACACACACACACACACACACACACACACACACACACAGGACACTAGCTGGGAGAGCTGAGCTGAACTGAGCTGGAGCCTAGTTATATTCTGTGTCGATTAATAAAAGATGTTGAGCAGCGAGTGGCCGATGTCTGGTGGTGGCAGGACGACATTATTTTCATAATATTACGACATTATTGTTGAAATCTCCGAATCTTTCCCACTAATAAGGCTCTATACTCTTTTGTTGGATAATAATTCAGTTTTGAAATAGCTTCTAATCTCAAAGATCCTGAAATCAGACCATTTATTTCTTCAGATGCACAACTGGGATTCTCTCACACGTGATAAACGTGTTAGTCTGTGAGAGAGGGGAAGACCCATCGTGCAAACCCGACACACTGCAAACTCATTTCATACCTTGTGTTCGAGCCTCTATTTTGAGTGTCTCTTGTGTGTGGGTGAGTTCCAGGGCAGAGGAGCAGGAAGTGGCCGTGTGAAGTATGGAAATCTCATTAAGGATGCAGCGCCGCTGCCGTCTCCAGTTGCCTCTCTCTCCATATTAACACGAGGAGCTAATCCAGCAGGTGAAGCTGAACCCTGGATGTTGTCTGACCTTCACACACTCGACGTTCCCCATTTCCACTGGAGGATTTAATAGATTTAGGTTGATTTTCTTTATGCAAATCTCTCGTAAAAAACATTGTTCTCTGACTGTCCAGCTCCTGCCGCTGCCACGAGACCCGAGCTGATGGGATTGTTGATGCACTTGTCTGAGGGACATTCCAGTTTTATTGAGCTCTCAGAGCTTAATGAAGTATTTACCCACAGGCTTTATACAAGCAGAACAACATCTCTGGAGGTTGGAGCAGATACACAGCCGGAAAAATTCATATTAAATATTTATGGTAAATATTCTTCAAAGATGGATATCTAGGTAGGTCGATAGATAGATAGATAGATAGATAGATAGATAGATAGATAGATACCCCCACATCTATACAGTGCATTCCTTCATGCTATTCATACTACATTGAAGTAGAAAACATGATGTCGACCTCCTGACAACAACAAGAAGCTCTTCTTTGTCTGTTGTAGTCGTCAGGAAGTGTAAAAAAAGAAACATGTGTACAACTCAAGGTCACGACCAAAGAAAATAAATAAACAGCAGGTACACATGGTTCATTCTTACAGTAAAAACCATCACGATTTGACTTGTGGCCTTTTTCCTGTTAATATAAAACGAGATTAAGATCTGAAATCTATTTTACATTTGAAATGAACCTCTAATCTTTGTGTGATCTGAATTGTAAGATTCACAACATATTCCTCCGCCAAGGCCCAACTGTCCCCTTAAATTCAAACAAGCTGCACCATATTACCCACACTCGTAGATATCAGTCCACTAGATATGATGATTTTTCTTTGAGATCCAGGAATGATTCCCTGTGAAATCAGTGAAAATCTATCTCGCTGTGTTAAAGTACGTGAAGGTGCAGATCTGCAGGTTCCTTCTCGGCCAAGGTCCCATCCTGGGTTTCGTGGAATTCTAGTTTTTGTGTAAACATGAGGGCACATATCCGTCCTCCACTTTTCATCCCAGCTTCAGAGCCGCTCACAGAGAATTTATATTTATCATCATAATCTAGTGTTGATGTGATCCGACACAGTTCTTCAGGTGATCTTCCTCCGCTGTTGTTACGTCTCTGCTTCACTGGAACCAAAACAAATTCCTGCTGGTTTGTTGTTGTTGGCTGACGAGGTGACTGGGACTGTGCTATCGCAGCTCCGCACTGGGTCTGCGGGTCGTCCCCTCGGCGGTTGCCAGAGCATCTGTGCTGAGCTTGGCCGCTGGACGGGGATTTGGCAGGGCCACGCTTCAGGCTGCCGGCCGCGTGATTCAGCAGAGCCGAGTCCCTCTGGGACGGGACAGGGGACAGGCTCCTCCGCTGCGGCGCCAGAGCTGCAGCTGTGCACACACACACACACACACACACACACACACACACACACACACACACACACACACACACACACACACACACACACACACACCACACACACACACACTGACACAAACACACTATAGCTAGTGGCAGTGAGTTTGTCCCTGACGTGAAACCTCTCGTTTGCATAGTTCTGATATTTGGTTTGTTGTGTAGGAACAAAGAGGATTTGCACAGGAGCGTTTCAAGGAACCCTAGGGGCCCCGGGCAAAAGGCATGAGCCCCCCCCCACCACCACCATCCCAAATTTTTTTTAATCACTTGATGCATAAAAGCAAAATGCAGACTGTGCATGAACATAGATAATACAGTTGGAAAGTTTAAGTGCAAACCTCCAGCAGCATCTCAGACACATCATTCACACATTTATACGTTGTCGTCTTCAACCAAACCAACAGATCACGAAGCTTTTGGGAGAAAGTCATTGTCGTGGCGCCTCGTTAGGGGGTTTGAATTTATCCTTGAATTTAAAGGTGGTCTCACAAAGTTGCCGTTGCTGTGGACTAGCGTCATCAATCGCAGGGGCCCAGGAAGTTGCCTGCTTTGTCTTCCCTGACGCATCTTTATTCAGGAGCCAAGCAGGGGCTGTTTGAGTGTGCAAGCTTTACAAAATCTGAACGTATAATCGATAAGTCCTGCTCTCCAACAGAAAGACCATGCTCTTAAATGAAGATGGGGAAAGAACCCATCCCACGCCCCTGGATTTACAAGCTGCTCCTAAACAGAGAGGGAGGCAGCATCAAGGAAAACAAGAACTGTGTCGTCCTGGAGGGATTTTGCGATCAGAGATGTTATTCAAGTGTTAGTTGAAGTTAGTTGATCTCAGTTTGACGTCACAGCTGGAAAAAATGAATCTGACTTTGTCAGTTTAGAGTCTGAATAAACAAAGCTGTGTTTATCTCCAGCTGAAACATCAGTGCTGCAGAACGAGTCTGTAGCTTTTACCATCGAAGCTTCAAATCCACAGGAACGGAGCTATTAACCTTTGAAAGGTCGATTTGTACTGAACCCAATTTGATCCAGTAACAGAGTTGAACTGAGAATTAAAGGCTGATTTAAATGTCAAACTGAGTCAGTTTGTAACAGAAAATCTTTTCTCTCAACTGAACAAAATTACTCAGGATTTATTCCCTTTATACTTTGTACATCACAGAATATGATTTTATTATGCAGTCTTCATCCTGTTCATGTTCTCCAGCTTCTATTTTAATTAGAGAGTTTTGCTGTAACCAGTCAGAAGCAAGTGATGGATTTGTTACTATTTCATTTTCTCCCATTGCAGAGTTAGCGATAGAGGTTATTAGGAGCATTAAACCTAATATGTTTCATAATAATATAAAATATGAAGATTTATGGGGTTGTTACTTCTGTAAGTTGACTAACTCTGAGATTTGAACTCTTCTGTTCAGTCGCTATGTTTTCAAGTTTGCAAAACACCAATAATTTGTCCCGGCCCACAGACCAACCAGACGGTCAGTGGTTCGATCCCCAGTTCCTCCAGTCTGCATTCTGAAGTGTCCTTGGGCAAGAGCCTATACGCAGAAGTACCCATGAGGATTGTGCCGACAGTGTGTGTGTGTGTGTGGTGTGTGGTAGAAGCGCTGTATGAATGTGTGTGTGACTGGGTGAAGGCGACTTGTACTATAAAGTGCTTTGAGTGGTCGATAAGACTGGAAAAGCAGCTACACTATGTCCATACAGTCCATTTACCATGTAGTTTACTCAAGTGCATTTCTACACAAACAGTATGTCTGTCGTAAAAGGTGTATATTATGTACATATTCCGTATTTATATTAAAATGTTTATTCTATTGCCCTTTTTTATTCTCTTGTCCTCCTCATTCTAACTATCTGTTGCTGTAACAACTGAATTTCCCCAGTGTGGGATAAATAAACTCTTCTCTTCTAGTATCGTATCAACCACAATCTATATCTGCCAATATGAGATTATTTATATACATATCAGTCTTGGTGAACAGGTAGAAATGTGTAATATTGTTGTCAGACTTTTAAAAACTCCCAAATATAAATATTGGATAATAGGGATATTGATGTTTTAGATATGATGGTGAGGAGGAAAACCAACAATGTTTCCATGGTATAGTTGTGACTCACTCTTTACAGCCTGATTCACTAGAAGCTGGTGTGAATCTCTGGAAGCTGAAATCAAATACTTTTTTTTTTTAAAAAGAAAAAATCTCCAATGTCAGAACAATTAACCTGTAAAAGAGGAAAAGTCCCGTGTTGAGTTTGAGGTCACTTACTAAAGAGAAATGGGTCAACAGCACAGATCCTCTTATAAATGAAGTGCTGTTGCGTCAGAAACCACATTTTGTGCAGCTCTTTTCAGCCGATTAGCTCCTCGAGCAACACAAACCCATTGTCGGGGATAAAAGAAAATGAAATGTCAAATCTAAAAAAAAATCCCCAAAGCCAAATGTGACTTTTTTTTATCACAGCTGCCTCCGCAAACCAACTCCACCTATAACATTAACCGACGTGGACGGTGCTGTGGGCTCGGAGCTGATGGAAACGGGGCAGAACACGAAGCAGGAGAATGCTGCGTATTGTGCGAGTGCGAGCGCAGCGCTGAAGACAATGTGCGCCTTCACTGGCTTGTGTCCATTGTGCCCGGCATTTCTTGGGTCGCGTCTCGGTCCGCAGAAGAAGTGAAAGGTCGTCATTCAGCCCGTCGAGGCCTCTTCAAACCTGCCATTGTCATCGCAGTGTTTTCCTTTCAGTCCAGGCTGATTGATTCCCTCTCTGCTGCTCATGTCACTCAGCAAACTGTGTGGTTTTCTTTTGTCTCACCTTCCCAGTGTTTTACCTCCTGTTCTGAAAATAGGAGAATCCGAGAGGGGTGAGGTTTCCTCCAAGGTCGACCCCTCAGTCTGGACTCGGAGGGACGTATTAATGTCACCTCCACTCTGCACACTTCACCCTCCTGGGTCACTCGCGGCAATTTTGACCCACATTCATTCACTCTGCGTGACAATGGGCCGTCGCTGCTGCTGCTGGACCGCATTCAATGCCGTGTTTTCCTGCCCCAGAATAATTGAGGAGTGATGTCATCCTAACCGGCAGCACCGCCGTGTTAACGCCGTTTTAATTTCCCAGGATGATAAATGGTCGGCCTCCGCAGAGTGTGAGCAGCCAGTTTGTCCGGAGCAGCTCTCCTGAATGATTTAATGAAAGGAGCCGGTGAATGCATGAAAAGAAAAAGTTCCTTCTTTTTCAAAGTGTGTGACAAAATCGTGACAGGCTTGTTAAAACACCCCCCCTCCTCCCGCCCTTCCTCGCCTCTGCTGCCCAGAATCCCTAACGACGCCACCCCCGGCTGCCCCGGCACCATCCGGCCTCAGCGGTGGCAGGGTTTAGTTCAGCGTGCCGCGACAACCTCGCTTCACATTCACCAGTGTGGGAATCCTGAAATGTTTCTGTGATCTTCAGCCAGTCGTTCCTGCAGGATACAACTTAGATGAGCTGGTTTCTGCTGTTTTATTACCCCACTTGCTGATTTATAACAGGACTGAAGATTTATATGATCAGGGATGAGGACAAAAATGCATTTGGAGAATAATATGGAGTCCTTATGGGGACATGGGCGGAAAAAAATAAGTCTCTCCTGCACAAACGAAACTTTAAAAATGTGCTCACATGTCTTTAGGGACTCTGAAGAATAAAGTTGAAATGATGACAAGAATGTCGGGAATACAGTCAAAATAAAACGCAGGAAGATATTTATTTGTCTTGTGTGAATAAAGTTGAAATGTCGAGATTCAATTTTAACTAAATCAGGGATTTTCTTTTTATATTTGCATATTGATAATTATTCATTTTCAGAAAAACCTTCTTTTCATATTTAGTTCCAACAGTTTGACTCGAGGATGAACTGATTCGATTTTGCTGCTCGAAGGTCAAAGGTCAAGGTCACAGTGACCTCATGAAACCTAAAGAGGCTTGTGAATGTTTTATCTTAAGAGCGACTGAGAGAATCCTCACAAATTAGCTGATTGAATTCTAGTGGTCAAAGGTCAAAGGTCACGGCGACCTCACATTATTGTGAGTGCAACATGTCAGGAACGCACATGGGGGGGGGGGACTGAAGCTGCTCTGGTGCATCTGGTCCGACGTGTTTCCTGCCAAACCTCAAGTGTTTTTCTGTAAACAGTTTACGTGGAACTGTTTAATAAATACGTGTTCAGCCTTTTTTTGTGAATGACTCATGTGTTTGTGCAGATTTAGAGAATCGTGCCGGCGGAGCTGAACCAAACATGTTTCTCTGCGTCTCTCTGCAGGCTGTGCAGCCTGACTCTGAAGAAGCTGGTCGTGATGAAGGAACTCGATAAAGAGCTGATCTCTGTGGTCATAGCCGTAAAAATCCAGGTATGTTTGTCTGTACGCAAAAACCTGTAGGACACACACACACACACACACACACACACACACACACACACACACACACACACACACACACACACACACACACACACATGCAGCAAATCACAAACAAGTGGCCAGTGTCTCCATCCAATCAGTGACGAGCCCTGTGGACAGCAGGTGCCTGTTCCTCATCTGTTAGAAGTGAATGTTTTCTAACTTGTTGATGTGTTTTGCACTGCAGGGCCACCGTACTTTCCCTTGTATGGTGTAAATACCAACGTGCACGGACCTGAGTTATATTGTTTTATATTCCAGTAAACACAACATCATATCTGGTTCTATCTTCACGCCTCCAGGATGGGAGTGTGTTTTTGAACCTTCAGGGAATTCCTTAAGATTCTGCACAAACACCGACTTGGACTCAAGGACGAACTAATTAGATAGAAGTCATGTGACCTCACGCTCTTGTGAACGTGACGTATCAGGAACACTCGGAGGGAATTAGATCACATCAGCCACAAAGTTAGACTCAAAGAGGATCTGATTAGAATTGAGGACAATCATCACATCAAGAATACAGTGAAATACTTTAGTTTGCATTGTGTATATTATCTTCCGCTGTAAATACTGTGGGTTTTGTAAAAAAGGTAAAACGTGTGAAAACATCTGCCTGGTGTTTTATAATGAGTTGAATCCTGTTGAATAAAACATGTCCTGCACCTTCGCTGCACAGTGAACCGAGTCGCGCTGCAAACTGAATTCAAACCTTTATTTACGTGTTTATTTTATTTCCAGGGTTCCAAACGGATTCTGAGGTCCCATGAGATAGTGCTGCCCCCCAGTGGCTCTGTGGAGACAGACCTGGCTCTCACCTTCTCACTACAGGTACAAGACAAAACCCCACGAAGCTGTTTGTTGTTCATTATAAGCCCACAATCAATAATACATTAACAGCTTGCAGCTCATTGTTTAGTGTTTTGTACTGTTTCTTATTGAAGTGAAATTTATGTGCGTATTATTACCTCTACTACTTTGTTACCATGACAACCATTCAAATATGCATTAGCTATTAATGAGACTTGAATTTTATATATACTGTATGGAGATATTTTTCCTGTGTGAGAGCAAAATCAACATTACATTCTTCCTCCTCTTGTAATACTTATTTATTCTATTCTTCTACAAGCAGATTTTTATTTGGATCTGCACCAAATTGCAAACACTCATAAATATCAGTCCCCTAAATATGCCTGAATATTTTACTTCTCTGAGAAATCGACAGAAATGTAGATTCTTTTCAAAAACGCCCTCAATGTAAAAGAAAGAAATGGAATCATGTCGTCCTCGGTGGAGGTAATGATGTCATTTGGAGAGCACTGCACAAACTTAGTGTGTAATCAAAAAAAAACAGCAGGAGAGCATCATGTCCATGTTAATGAAGAAACATTTCTACCAACTCACTTGTGTGTTTTATTGGTGTTTGGGGCTCAGTGGCACTGAGGTATGAGATATGTCAGGTTTCAGTTCACTGACAACACATGGTTTTGGTCTTTTCACGGGATTTACTGAGAAAATAAAGAATATCATCAGACCTTCTCCTCGAATCACTTGTATATTTTCTTCCTTCCTCCACGTCCAGTACCCGCACTTCTTAAAACGAGAAGGAAACAAGCTGCAGATCATGCTGCAGCGACGGAAGAGATACAAGAACCGGACGATCTTGGGCTACAAGACTCTGGCGGTGGGATCTATCGACATGGCCGAGGTAAACGCTGCTTGATTTAATGAGGGTTGACAGAGAGCATGTTGTGTGGAGAAGATCACTGGGTTGTGTGTTGTCTCTTGACGTCTCGGGACAGGAAGGTGCATCTTCTCAGGACCTGGGTAGAGGTAAAATGAGAAAATGTTGGATGGTGTAGCTGCAGTTTAATGTTCACGACTTTGACCTCTTCATGCTCACCCGGGATCTGGCTCTGATTCTTCTGCTTGTACTCCTGGCTCTTAAAATCACACAGCCTTCTTAAAAATAAACATCTAATTGGTCTTAAAATAGACATAAGATAAAAACGTAGCATTTTTACTGCATTTCCAGTGTTTGAATCAGGTTTAATTGAACATTTAGATTTGTTTAATACATAGAGTCCAATGCAGGTGGAGCAGTTTGAGTCTGCAGAATCACATTAACTAGGGAGTGAGTCCAGATGAAGCAGTGAATCATTCATCTCACGTTTTTCCTTTGTCCTCCTCTCCCAGGTGATGCAGCACCCGACCGAGGGAGGCCAGGTCCTGCCTCTCTGCAGCAACCAGAAAGAAACGCTGGGCAACGTGGCGGAGATCTGGATCTTTTCTCTGTCCAGTCAGCCGATAGACCACGAGGAGGCCGCCCTGCAGGACGGACTGAAGACCAAGTGCTCCGGTACGCTCTCATTACCCCCGCTGATCTGAGGTCAAACAGCACGGAGCCATCATAATCACCTAATATTCTAAAGAGCTGAAACAGAGGAGGGGTCACAGGGTTCAGAATGGCTTTTTTTCTTCCTCTGTTCTCATGCAGAAAAGCATTCAAATGAAGTCGTACGGCTCGTCGTGTATTTTTAGAACCTGGCTGCGTGTCAAATTTAAAAGGGGGGTAGCTGAAATATTCATGAGACATCTTCTACACTCCAGCGTTTAATCCCCTGACTTCCTCTGCTTCAGATAACTACTCGGAGGAAGAGTACGAGAGCTTCTCCTCGGAGCAGGAGGCCAGCGACGACGCCGTGCAGGCGCAGGTGAGTCCGAGTTCGGTGGCCGGCGGGTTCATAATAAAGCTGAGGGTTGGGATAAAACATCTGTACTGGCACTGCACCATTTGCTGAGGAGAGCTCAAGGACGTGGACGTGTAAATTATGTATTAGATTTTTTTTTTATGGGAGGAGCTGTTCTCATCATTCTAACTTGTGCTTTCAGGATCTGGAGGACGATGAGTACGATGTGAGGAAGCCAAAGAAGCAGAGGAGGTCGATTGTAAGGACGGCCTCCATCACCAGAGTAAGAACCAGGCTGGGTTTTAAGGAATCCATTATTCTGTCAGCTGGTGCATGAATAACAACATGAAGGTGCTGGGACCATCATAAACCTACAGAGCAGCTTCAGAGCTTCTTCTCTTGAATCTACTGGACAGATAAAACATATTTATTCGTAAAGGTCATGATTTCAAAGGCTGTAACGCACGATTCATCAGTTTTACACTTGTTAAAGCATAAAGTGTCAACCAGCTGTTTATTTTAAAAGAGACACGTGATGCTTTTTCAGTTTCTCTTTCCTCTACTTGTGTCGAGTGTCTGCAAAGTTAAAAAGCCCAAAGTCTGTGGCGAAGGGAGCTCCTCTCCCCCACAGAACAGAAAACACTGATCCTGAAACACCTCGTCATCGTCCTCCTGATACTTCCAGGGAGGTACATGTCCATAACGAACACCTTGTGGCTGCTCTGGCTCACGTTCTAACAAAGCCAGGGCAACATTCACCCCAGAGGAAACATAGCAGAGCATTTATTTGGATGTAAACACTCTATTGTGATATGCAAGCATTGCAACCGGCAGCTGAGAAGCCAGAGAAGGACGTTCTTATCGTTCTTGTGGAAGAAACCTCTGAGGTAGAGGACGTCCCTGTAGATTGTCCTGTATTGCTGTTATTTTGCCTCACAAAGTATGTTTATGCTTGAGGGAATGTCATCAGATGTTGTACAAAAATTCACTTTGGTGGTCAAAAGGTCAATCTGTTACCTTTAATTTTATAAAGAAGTGTTTAACTACAGTCCTAACTCTGATCTTGAGAAGGTAACAGCCAGTTACAGAAACACATACATGGTAGAGATTCATAGTTTTTTTTTTAAGGCATAAAAATGGAACATATGAATCCATATCTACAGGTCTGTGGTTGTAACGGAATATTGAGTCCAGACGCTGCAGTTTTTTTCACACCAGCTTTTCCAAGTAACACCTCAGTGCGTCCCATCTTTTATGTGACTCATTAGCAGGTGGTTGAATGCTAACGCGTTATATTAAACACCTTTTAATGAGCGGTAAAGAGACAGCTTTAGCGTTTTCTTGCCCGGGGATGCTGCTGCGTTATCGAGTGAGCAGAAGCAGGAAGTGAGAAGGCCCCAGAAAGCAGATGAAGCATGATGCTGTGTGATTATTGATTTACATGAACACGCGCAGTAAAATCGATCAGCAGCCGACGCTGCAAATGTATCTACTGCCGGTAAATTCAGTGAAGTAAAGGAGCTGCAGCTGTTTCCTCTGCGCTGCATTGATCAGCGCTCTGTGATGAATCAGAACTAGGTCACACTCTGACTTGTGTTTATTCTCCTGTGTTTTAGCAGCAGAACTTCAAGCAGCGAGTGGTGGCTCTCCTGAAGCGGTTCAGAGTTACAGATGAGGTGGGTGTTTTCTCCAGATGCTGCTGCGTCTACTGGGAATCTAATCTTCCTTTGAGCCTCCACTGTGGAGCTGCTGAACCACTTAACATCGAATGCCTCTGCGTGTGTGTGTGTGTGTGTGAGAAGGTGCTGGACTCGGAGCAGGACCCTGCAGAGCCGCCTCCTGAGGTGGAGGAGGAGGACCTGGACCTGGACAGCGTGGAGTTTGAGAACCCCAGTGACAGCGGCCCAGAGCTGGATGACGACGACAGCGTCCTCAGTACGCCCAAACCCAAGCTCAAGTGAGTGGCTCTCACTGAGGAGTGTGTATCTTCATTCTCCAAACACCGATTGTTATTAGTGGTGTTGCAAGACAAAGAATGACAACACCACAGTTACATGACGGAAAATTGCACAGCTCAGCATGTTTTAACACCACATTGGAACATATCCATGGATTTACTGGTGCTGGAGGGTCGACGCCCCAGATTTATATTATTCTTCACACAGGATCCTTCGTTTCCCATCATGCAATTCTATAGTGTCTTTCTTTCATCAGACTCCACATCTCCAGTTTCTAACGCTGGCTTTCTCCCCGGCTCGAGCTGTAACGTCCCTCGAGTAATTTCCTCCCACTTTAGAAATCCGCTCCAGAGCAGCAGAAGACATTAAACAACTGAGGCCTCATCTCGACTGGTGAATTAACTCTAATGTGTAAAAAGCAGCTTGAGAGGAACGGATTATTTAGTTTTTAACCAGCAGACGGTTCAAGATAAAGCTAAAGCGATACAGCAGTAACACTAACCTCCACTGTATCTGCTGTGAGCATCACTACATTATACTGTGAACATAACGGACACGTTTAGATTTCGTTTGCACATTTATGTTAAGAACATTTTTTATGTAAGTGGATGGGACATGGAATAAACTCAAAATATCAAATACAGTTTTATCAAAGATGGTTTCTGTCATTTTATGATTGACAGCTGAGACAGACTCGTGACCTCGCTAAAATGGCTTCATCCCCTTGAATGCTACTATGCAGACTGCGGGTCCAAACGCTCAAGATGGCAGCGTTCACATCCGGAGTATTTTAGCTTCATTTCTCATACAACTTCTTCAAAGTACTGTTCTCATTTAGTTCGGTTAGAGTCTCTCTGGGCAGCTGGTTTGATTCTGGCTTGCGGCAGATTGCTGTGCGTCTTCCCCACTGTCCCCCTTCCACACGATGAAGCTGTCCCATCAATAAAGGCAGAAAAATGCCCGGAAAATATCTTAAAAAACACTGATCCCGAGACGACTCCTCATATCTGTCTATAAATCACGTTGACTCAACCCAGACTTGTTTGTTTTCTCTCTCAGGCCGTACTTCGAGGGTCTCTCCCTCTCCAGCTCTCAAACGGAGATCGGCAGCATCCACAGCATCCGGAGCCACAGGGAGCCTCCGAGCCCGGTGAGACCAGAGCTCCTCTCTCCTAAAAACCTTTATCAGGGCTGTAGCTTCCCTTCAGCATTTCAATACCACGGTGAAACAGCTGGAGTCAGCCCAGTGTAACCATTGATGAGCCAGTGAGCAAAGTCCACTGGAGCAGAAAGGTTTTGAATTGTCACTCGGCCCACTCAGACATTCCCATCAGTCATGGGATCAGCAGTTTGTTTATGAAACTCTAGGATTTCTGTTCAACCCAGAATTCCATCACGCTTTAATCTGTGTGAAATACAAACTCTGAGGATTCCATCAAAACCAGGTAATGTTTATTTTCCCTGCAAAATGTCTCGTTCCAGATTGACACGGATAAAAACAAGAGCGGAGCCAAGTTTCCAGATGATAATGTGTCCGATAACGTCTCCTTTGTGAGTATGAACTCTCACAGCTGCTACATCAATAACCTTCAATAACACCAGTGTTATTCTGAAGGTCAATAACTTAAAGAAAAGAAAAATGAGAACTAGAAACTGCACATTTGCTATGTTCAGCTATGCATGACTGTATATTCTGTACACCTGTAGATATAATTATAATAAATCATAATGAATAACAGCTCTTGTCCAGTCGAAGCAAAAGTTCAGTTTGTTGTTTTGAAAATAAAAACACATCTGTCAGCCCTGGACTCATATTGTAGTTTCTCCCTCAGGAGCAGCCGGAGGCGGTGACTCCCACCACTGAGCTGGAGATGGACAACATGGACACGTTTCTAGAGAGACTGCCACCTAGTGGAAAAATGACCAAGACAGAGTCCCTCATCATTTCGTCCAACAGGTGAGAAATAAATCCACCTCTTTAAATCGCTTCTTTTCAAAGCTGACATGAGTATTTATCATCAAAATCAACGTGAACAGTGTTTTCAAAGGGGAGGAAGAGTGAATGTGTGTTTTGGTTGTCAGGCAGGAGCCGAAGTTGGCCGGTCGACGAGGCAGGAGCACGTCGCTGAAGGAGCGTCAGCCCAGCAGGCCCCTGAACGAGAGGGCCAACAGCCTGGACAACGAGCGGTCCCTGGACACACGCTGCCACCTACAGGTATGAAGGGAGAGCCTCACTAACACAGCATGTTTAGATGGTTCAGCTTCTGCTTACTGGTAAAACATCAACAGTTTGAATCTGGAGACTAAAATGAGGATTATGTGTTTTAATGTTCCCTCCCAAGATCCCAAGGAAGACGGTTTATGACCAACTGAACCACATCCTGGTGTCTGATAACCACCTCCCTGACAGCATCATCCTCATCAACACGTCAGACTGGCAGGGCCAGGTAACATTTACTACAAATATTAAACAACAATTTGACTTTATCTATACTTGAATAAGAATATTATCTATATTGTATAATAGCTTTTCAGCCTCTGATAATTGTTTAAAAAATGATTATCAAGTTTCTGAAATATAACTGACAGCAGATGGTTAAATCTGTAACTTCCTGACAGTAAAATGCTTTTTTCACCTTGTTATGTTTATGATAAAATCACTCTTCACTTTCACTCGCTTCTTTTCCTCCCAGTATCTTTCAGATATGCTTCAAAACCACCACCTCCCAGTGGTGTGCACCTGCACCACAGCAGACATCCAGGCTGCATTCAACACCATCGTCTCCCGCATACAGAGATTGTGAGTCTGAGTGACTGACGCTTGATAAGATCAGTTTATTGTGAAGCTCTGTAAGTTGTCATGATGCCTTGTTGTTTTGTTTTTTCAGTTGTAACTGTAACTCCCAGACGCCCATTCCCATAAAGATAGCCGTGGCCGGAGCGCAGCACTACCTCAGTGCAGTCCTGAGGCTTTTTGTGGACCACCTCACCCATAAGACCCCTGACTGGCTCGGATACATGAGGTTCCTCATCATCCCTCTAGGTCAGTGACCGTCCAACACTGAAGGTTGTGTGGTCTGTGTTAGTTTTGGAAATATTTAAAAGTGGATTAGAAGATAGGAAGTAGAAAATAATCCTGATCATCATAAAGACTGACCACTGCATGTTTTATTTCCTTCAGGTGCACATCCAGTCTCTAAATATCTGGGCACTATTGACTATCGATACAACAGTTTGTTCCAAGACTCTGCCTGGAGGGACCTGTTCCTCAAGCCAGAAGCTCCTGTTCTTGGTGGGCTCATTTGTCTTATCGACTTTTAAACTACAAAACACTATTTTAACGTAACTTAACTTTAAGATATAAGATGATAAGCTGTGGGTGTTAATCCGTGTGTCCCGTGCAGCCCAGGAGAATCCAGACGTGGTCTCGAGGGTCACTCAGTACATGGTGGGCGCTAACGGAGCTCACCAGCTTCCCATCGCAGAGGCCATGCTCACCTACAAACAGAAGAGGTACATGTTCTCATGTTACGTTATTGTGCAGAGACCTGAGATGTGTTTGTGAAACTACTAAAGTTTGAATTTAGATCGGTCTGAAGGTTTCGTCTTACAAATGCTTCGAATGCGGATCTTTCACCAGTTTTTCAAAAGGGAGATTGAACTTGTCGGTGTCTTTTCAAAATGCATTTCATACGGTTTGGGACAAATTTGCAACGAAAGCAAAGTAGATAAGTTTTGCAATTTTATAATTACACAAGACAGACCTGATGCCCACAAAGCATGGAGGTATACAGTGAGATCAAGACACCTCCACTAAAGAGTATTAACTGCAGCACTCGACAACAAATGTAGTGATGAGAAGATATTTATATTACAAAGATTTTAAGGCACATAGATTAGAAATAGGAGAAAAGAGCTAGAGTGACTAATTAAGACGATTCCACTTTGGCACATAGTGAAAAGAAAAATTGTAATTTTGACACTTTAACATGGTTTTGTATGAATGAAGTGAATTTGTTGGCGTTGGAGAAGCTTGTTGACAGATTTTGCAATTCAATAGTTGAACTAATCGAAGTATTTAATCAAAGTTCACAGTACAACGAGTCCAAAAGAGCGAACGTGAAAAGATAGAAAAGTGTAAACTAAACTACAAATCACTATAATAACTACTAGCGACAGGTAATACTATAAAATTGCAGTAGAATCATCGACTTCTGGTGGTTTGAAGTGATTAATACGTTCACCTCTAATATCACGTGTACAAATACTGCGAGTTCTGTCCTCCATTTACTTGTTTTAAATCCCCTCTTGAACAACAGGTGAAAGTTAGAATACACTTGTGGTGTTTGTGTGGAGGTGTTGTGGTGGACGTGGTGGAGTCTGTCTAAACATCAGCGTCTCTCCATCACTTGCGTGTGTGAATAACACCTTTGACCTTTTTGTTGTATGTTTTCTTTTCTTTCTTTGAAGGAAAAAGAGCTTTCATTTTGATTTTGCAGTAAGGTATTGTGGTCAATTGAGTTTGTCTCTCATGTAGCCCAGTGATTTCATTTCCTTCCCAACCCTCTCTGCCACTTTAACAGCTGCTCACAAAGGTTTTTTGTTTTTGTGTTTGCTATGAACAGCCTCTTCAGAAAAGTTGTATATCTGCCGCTCACACCGCAGAACAGACGACACTGTAGGAGAGTTCTTCAACTAATTAAAGCTTCAAGTTTCTATTGAGAGGTTTTTATAAGATGATGCAATAGAGACGAGTGTTTATTATTTGGTTTGCAGGAAAATACAAACTATATCCAAAACAAAAACTGAACTTGTGATGCTAAACTCCTCGTTAAACTTTATTGGGAGCTATTGATTCAAACATCTGTCACAATATCATGATGCACAGTTTTTTAGCGGCCAAATGCAAAATTAGACTTTAGACTTTAGACTTTAGGTGAGAACATCGATAGCGCTCTCACAGCCAGTTATCTTACCTTGACATGAGGACTGGAAACAGTGGGAGTCCAAAGATGTCTGCTCATATTGGGTTTATTTTATTTTGTGAGACAATTTCTAAATATTTGCTCTCTCCTGTTATTATTCCAAAGAGAAATCATTCTCAAAATATGCTGATAAAGTGGCAGGAGACCCGAGAACCAATCATGTCTGTCCTCCCTCCTCTGGAGGTGTGTCTGTGTCGTCCTCCCTCCTCTTTCCTCTGCATCATCATGTGCTTCTGGCCATCGTGTCTGTTCTCTGTCCAGTTAGATGTACGACGCCTGCACATTGTCACTAAAATAACAAACGTCACAGTGCAAATAACGTCCTCCGCTGTAGTTAAGTTATTAAAGTTATATGTTGGGTTTGTCCTCGTCTAGTACCAACATCAAACATATCATGATTCAATGTAATGTCTTAATGGTAATGGAATAAAAACCTCTTATGTTTAAAGGAAGCCTATAAGCTTATATAACTCTCCGTGGAGCAGAGTTAATGTAATTTTTTTCTGTACTATTAATCTACAAAGTGTCACATATAGGGAAGTATTGTCACTTATTTATGAAAGATTATCAATAATTCCCATGTAGTGAAAAGGTTTTTGATAAATAGGATGAATAAATCACATTTATCAAGAGATTCCACATATTTAATACAGCAAAGTGTGACGGTAAATAACTTATGAAACTGACCATAATCAATCTTATTCATAATATGTAAAAGGACTTCATGAATTGGGATTTAATAATAACTGGAGAAATTATATACTCAAAGAAATAGAGTAAAACTTTCAAAAGACATTTGGAAACTAAATAAATGTTAGGTTTATTCTTGTTTGACAAAATAAAAAGTAATAACATCTTGTGAAACAGCACTCAACCTCCACCAAGGCCAAGGTCCTCTAAATATATATATATAAATATGTTTGTTTCATCAAGATCCATCAATTATTCCCTAGGAAATTGGTGAAAATGTCAAAAGAAGCCCTCAGAATATTAAATAACGTGGAAAAGAAAAAACTGAATAGTGGATCCAAACCAGAATTTAATGGCGTCTTTGTCGGCTCATGTTGCATCATTCCACCAAGTTTCATGGAAATCCATTCAGTATTTTTTTGCATAATCTTGCCGGCAGAGGAAGAACACGTGCAGTAATGTAAACTGAATCCTACCCTCTTCTGAACAGACCTTTGCTGCTCCAGTAAATCAAAGCGTATTTTTGGATTCAAGAAATTAAATAAATCAAGTTTGTTATCGAGATCAAAGACCAAAATATCCCTGGCCCTGAGCTGTTATCAAGAAAAGTGCATGTGTAATGTCTGTAGTTTGATTCCTCTGACCCGGACTGACATGCATGTGCATCTGGAACAAATACAATGGACAGAAGTCACGTGTTCTGTCAGACTCCGCGCAGATCACTCACATACCAGGCAGACATCTGGCTTCTTCTTCTTCTCTGTGGCTGCGGCTGAGGCTGATGTTGTGTTGGAAACCCCAAAAAAAGACAAACTGATTCCTAGACTGTCTTCTCTCTTCTCTCCCCCTCCTCCTGTAGTCTCTCTGTTTCTTCCCTGGGGGGGCGATGGCAGGTTTCTTCAAGGCAAGAGCAACAACCTTTCACGTCATGTCTTCACATTTAGAAAAAAGTTCAGTACGACTCCATTCTGGCTATTTTTCCGGTCCTTACTGGGAAAATAGTTCATAGTGTAGAAGGCTTGTAAGCGTATACATGCACTACCGCTCCCAGGTAGTGCATGTGAGGTTTTAAACTTAGGTTGGTGCTCTTCCTTCTCATCCTCTTCTCTATGGTTTTACCAGTTGAGTGTTTCCCCTGACGGACTTGCTGCCTCCTGAATGCCCCCCCCCCCCCCCCCCCCCCCCCCCCCCTGCTGACTTTACTCTGGTAGATCTGCTCCGTCTCTGCAGCGATTGGACGGTTTCTGCGGAGGCCCGATAGTTTGCATGTTTTCTCTCTCTTGCTTCTCCAGCTACAATCAGGGGGCCTGCAGACGGGATCGTGAATCTGTGCAGCATGCTCTGTTGATTGTGTCTGCATACTTTACATGCAATGGGGAAACCGCAGTATTTCCAGATGTGATGCACTGGAAATCAGCACAAGTTGAACTAACAGTTGATCTTAGTGTTATTAACCCCTAGATGCCATTTCTTTTCATTTCTCACCTTTTAGATTTTCACAGAATGGTTTTAAGTTTCTTTTACTTTCTATGAGATTTCTCATTTGAACAAGGCAAATTAAATGTTCTTCTTGCTGTCGCGTCCTTTCACTGCCTCTCCACAGCCCCGACGAGGACTCGTGTCAGAAATTCATCCCTTTCATTGGGGTAAGTCTCGTCCTTTTCCCTATAAATCCTGCTCTGGTTCAGTCGTTGTCCAGCTGATTTATGTTTGTGTGTCTTTGTTTCCTTTATAAATCTTCAGATGGTGAAAGTTGGCATCGTGGAGCAGTCGTCGGCAGCGTCAGGTCAGCCAATGTTTGGTTTGTTTATGGACTTTCAAAGTAGAATACAGATAAAAATGCATCTTTTACACATGTAGTCTATGAATAAAAAGCTAATTTTTACATTGCTATTATTCCTTGTTATGATCAGAGATGTAAATCATTAGAGGGAGGATCCAAATTGTTCATTTTGGTGCAAATATTTGTCTAAATTGAAAACGAATGTCTTACAGTTTTTAGTTTTCGAATGATCCTGTGTATCGTCTGGTTCC
The DNA here is from genome assembly GCF_009819705.1 of Hippoglossus hippoglossus. Taxonomy (NCBI): domain Eukaryota; kingdom Metazoa; phylum Chordata; class Actinopteri; order Pleuronectiformes; family Pleuronectidae; genus Hippoglossus; species Hippoglossus hippoglossus. Next base: position 4,680,738 of record NC_047172.1, on the reverse strand, counting down.
TCAGGAGACTCTGATGATGCAGCACCTCTGGTCTCCTCGCTGCTCTCCTCCACGCCTCCACAGATATCTCCTGCTCTCAAAGAGGCGTCGCCCACCCCGCCCTCCTCTCCGTCCGTCAACACCAGCTTCTGTGCTTACAGGTAGAACACAAAGAGACATTTCAGCTAATAAATAATAAATAATAATAAATAATAAATAATAATAAACCAACAGCCAGCATGAAGAAAAATACAATGATCGCAGAAAAGTCCTTAAAGTATAATTTTACATATTTTTGTGTAGCAGAATGTGTTCTTTGATTATTTCCGATCCCATCAATTGTTTAGTATTTGGAATCCTTGATTCAGATTGTTTTCTTTCTTGATTTTAAAATAAGAACCATCGTTTTTCGTTTGTTAGAATTGTTTTATCATGTGTAGGTAAAAAAGATTATATAGAAATTGTAAAAGAACATATATTGTAACTAAATTCTTATAAAATACTATGAAAAATGTCATTAAAAAGTAAAGTAAACTTATATTTTTAATTACATATTTCATGCATGAGATTCTTAACATGACTTCTGTGTTTGCTGTGTCACGGTGCTATTTCCTCCACATATCCTCACATTTACCTGCTTTAACTCTTATTTGTAGAATTCCAAATTGAAAATTACTTGCCCAGTATTGACTCTTCTGCTTTACTGCATTGACTCTACTGCTCTCTGTAGCTCTGGCAGTCACGCGGAGCTGATGGGGCTTCAGGTGGACTACTGGGTGGCTCCGACAGAAAGGAAGAAAGACGTGGAGAAGCGAGATTCCTCCTCCAAAAATACTCTGAAGTGCAATTTCCGCTCGCTGCAGGTCAGCCGGCTGCCACTGGGAGGCGCTGAGCCGAGCCCCCAGCCCACCATGTCCATGACAGTGGTCACCAAGGAGAAGAATAAGAAGGGTAAGATCTGCCAAAGGCCAAACGTCATCACATTTCAATCCTCACAGACCAGAAAAAGTCTGAATCCCTCAGTTACTCACAGCATGAATCTCTGTCGTTCCCCCCCCGTCAGTCATGTTCCTGCCAAAAAAGAGCAAAGACAAGGAGGTGGAGTCCAAGAGTCAAGTGATCGAGGGAATCAGCCGCCTCATCTGCACTGCCAAGCACCAGCAGACCATGCTGAGAGGTAACTGTCCCCACAGAGCCCCGTGTGTCCTCCCTGCTCAACTGTCCACACAGACATCACAGGTTTTTTTCTTTAGTCTTTGTTAGTTAAAGATCTCAATTGAATTAGTTGCAATAACAAAGCATTAGTTGTCTCCTACACAATAAATGAATCAACAATGAAGATGAATAATGTTTTGACTAGTCTCCTGACTAATAAAACCATCAAGACAAAAATGATTTTTATAATTATATTATATTCCGAGGCTTGGTGTTATTAAAGTTTCCTTTTCAAAATCTTCAGTTATTTTTCTGAATACATTCTAATAGTTTTTTCTATAAATATATTTATGTTATTTTCATTTTTCTAAATAATATATCATATGTAAGTAGCTCATGTCTGTGTGTTGCCAAATAAATATCGTGTTCAATGTAGAGTTTAATGACAGAATACAAAAAAAAACAATCAGTATACTTTGCAAGTATATTTGGTTTATGTTGGGATTTTTAAGTGTACTTTATTTTATTAGTGTGAATGTGTTGCTTACTTTTAAATCGTCACTATGCTGCTAGTCAAATACTGCAACCAACAAACTTTATGCTGTTCATTATTAAATTATCATTATTACTATTTAATTATTGTTATTCTAAGCAAACCTTCCACTTGCCCAACTTCTCAAACGTATTTTGTAATGTAAATAAACTTTGTGTTTCGTCAGTGTTGATCGACGGCGTCGAGTGGAACGACGTCAAGTTTTTCCAGCTGGCGGCACAGTGGTCGTCACACGTCAAACATTTCCCCATCGGGATCTTTGGACACTCGAAAGGCCCGTACTAGCACCTAAGAGACACTGAGGACAGCTCCCCCCCACCTCCCCTCGCCCTGGTGCCAACAGTTTTTAACCCCCTTCACCTCACTCCCCCCCGGCACACGTCTTCTGTTCTGCTGTCTTAATTTAAGCTCCTGCTTTCCACTGTTGCAATTTGTCCAATTATTTAATCTTTTGCGTGTTTTTTTTAATTTTCTATTTATGTAAAGAAATGTCCCGAGGCAAAGCTGCTGAGGGAATATTTCTTTACTCTGCTTTTTAAAAAGAAAGAATCCTGCTGATGTTTTATAGACTTTTGAGAGAAAAAGAGCCGAATTAAATAATAATTAGAAACTAGGGCTACGTTGTAGCACTGACGGGCCCGAGCACCCGCACGTTGAAGCCTGTTGCGGTCGGTGGAGAGAGCGATCAATGACCAAGCGCACGTCTCCGCGTTGCACGCGTTTTGCGCACTGCGGCGAGGACAAACGCTTCACTTCCTGCGTCCGTCGAGCGATGTCGATCCTTGCCTGCTAATTGCTCATTGCGATCCACGCCGTCAATTGCACATCACACTGCGAAAATTTTATGTAAATCGAATGATATTTGTAAAACAAAGCTTACTTCCTGTTGCCAGTAGGTGGCGCCATCACTATTATTACCTACAGACTGATATATCTCTTCAAGTAGGGGCTCTGATGTAGCGTGAGCAATTTTGTGTCAATCGGACAATGTTACAACAACTTAATTGTCACACCGATCAGTAGGTGGCGCTATGACCCTGAACTAATATTAATACATGGATGTGTTCAGGTCAAGATTGTGATCATAGGTCAGCAGTTCGGAGCCGGTTGGATAATGCAGAGTGGATTTACAAAGTACTTCCTGTGTCATGGCGAATCAGTAGGTGGCGCTATGACATCGAGGAAATATTGACACATGGAGCTGTTCAGGCTTGGACTATAATCAAGTGACAGAAGTTTGGCGGTGATAGGACAATGCACACTGGAGTTATGACAACATCGTGTCCTTTGGCGAAGGATGATCCTTCGCCGCACCTCAATGTTTACACGGTTTGAGGAAATGTCACAATTCTGACCATGGTCAAATGACTTGACTGAGCTCATTTGAGCTGTATATTGTAAAGCAGCCAGGAGCAGTGCATCAAAGTATAAAACATGTCACTTCCTGTAGCCAGCAGGTGGCGCTGTGATTTTAAGTCATGATTTCTGTGTAGATGTCATCAGGCCGGGACACTTGTCTTACGTGTCTAGTTTGGACTCGATTGGTCCATGTATGTCCGAGATGCAGAACCTCGTGTTTTGATGGCGTGTAATCAAACTTTGAGGCCACGCCACGGTCACACCGTGTGACGAAAAATCGATCTTTGAGTTAGTTTTGATCTCCGTCTTGTTGTGATGACACTTATCTCAATTTGAAGTCGATCAGATAAAAGCCCTGGGACAAGTATATCAAAGTATAAATGTGGAATATGGCCAAAATGGCCACTAAAGTCAAAATGGCGGGCTTCCTGTTTGGTCGAGCATATCTATCCAAGTGACTTATTTGTTTGTTATGAAAAGACACATGTCCCTGTCGATTTTTGTACATGTCGGCCAATCGTAGTGCCGGGGCTGCACTTTAGGGGGCGCTAGTCAGTTATTATGCCACGCCCATTTCTTAAAAGCATCTGAATGTCTGCAGGGGGGGGATGTTGCTACACAAATGTAGTTTGAGGGAGTTTGAACCTCCAACACCGAAGTTATAGTAATTTCGTGTGTCCTGGCGAGTTGATGAACTTTGACCCCACGCCACTATTATGGCGTTTGACGAAAAGTCACAGTAATCTTATGCCTTCATTATCAATGTCTTGAGACCCATTTGACACAGGTTTGACGTGGCTGCGGGCAGTGGGTGAGGAGGAATACCTCCACGTGTAAGAGGTTCCAAAAACAAGACATTTCCTGTTGCCACCAGGGGGCGCTGTGATTTTAAGTCATGATTTCTGTGTAGATGTCATCAGGCCGGGACTCTTGTCTTACGTGTCTAGTTTGGACTCGATTGGACCATGTATGTCCGAGATACAGAACCTCGTGTTTTGATGGCGTGTAATCAAATTTTGACGCCACGCCACGGTCACACCGTGTGACGAAAAATCGATCTTTGAGTTAGTTTTGATCTCCGTCTTGTTGTGATGACACTCATCTCAATTAGAAGTTGATCAGATAAAAGCCCTGTGACAAGTATATCAAAGTAAAAATGTGGAATATGGCCAAAATGGCCACTAAAACCAAAATGGCGGACTTCCTGTTGCATTTTTCATAATGCTCCTTGAGACTTTTTTTCATGATTGGTCACGACACACCTGGGCTACGATTTTTGTGAAGATCGGTCAAAGGGAAACCTAGGGGCTGTGTTCCAGGGGGCGCTGTTGAGCCATTTTGCCACGCCCATTTCAAATTACTCCAGAATACGTAAATTTTCACCACGTTCTAATTTTGTGCAAAGTTTGGTAAGAAGTTCAGTATGTTAAAGCCCTCAAAAAGCCAATTCATTTGGATGACAATAATAATAATAATAACTAGGGCTACGTTGTAGCACTGACGGGCCCGAGCACCCGCACGTTGAAGCCTGTTGCGGTCGGTGGAGAGAGCGATCAATGACCAAGCGCACGTCTCCGCGTTGCACGCGTTTTGCGCACTGCGGCAAGGACAAACGCTTCGCTTCCTGCGTCCGTCGAGCGACGTCGATCCTTGCCTGCTAATTGCTCATTGCGATCCACGCTGTCAATTGCACAACACACTGTGAACATTTTATGTAAATCGAATGATAGTTGTAAAACAAAGCTTACTTCCTGTTGCCAGTAGGTGGCGCCATCACTATTATTACCTACAGACTGATATATCTCTTCAAGTAGGGGCTCTGATGTAGCGTGAGCAATTTTGTGTCAATCGGACAATGTTACAACAACTTAATTTTCACACCGATCAGTAGGTGGCGCTATGACCCTGAACTAATATTAATATATGGATGTGTTCAGGTCAAGATTGTGATCATAGGACAGCAGTTCGGAGCCGGTTGGATAATGCAGAGTGGATTTACAAAGTACTTCCTGTGTCATGGCGAATCAGTAGGTGGCGCTATGACACTGAGGAAATATTGACACGTGGAGCTGTTCAGGCTTGGACTATAATCATGTGACAGAAGTTTGGCGGTGATGGGACAATGCACACTGGAGTTATGACAACATCGTGTCCTTTGGCGAAGGATGATCCTTCGCCGCACCTCAATGTTTACACGGTTTGAGGAAATGTCACAATTCTGACCATGATCCATTGACTTCTCTCAGCTCATTTGAGCTGTATATTGTTAAGCAGCCAGGAGCAGTGCATCAAAGTATAAAACATGTCACTTCCTGTAGCCACCAGGGGGCGCTGTGATTTTAAGTCATAATTTCTGTGTAGATGTCATCAGGCCGGGACTCTTGTCTTACGTGTCTAGTTTGGACTCGATTGGACCATGTATGTCCGAGATACAGAACCTCGTGTTTTGATGGCGTGTAATCAAACTTTGACGCCACGCCACGGTCACACCGTGTGACGAAAAATCGATCTTTGAGTTAGTTTTGATCTCCGTCTTGTTGTGATGACACTCATCTCAATTTGAAGTTGATCAGATAAAAGTCCTGGGACAAGTATATCAAAGTATAAATGTGGAATATGGCCAAAATGGCCACTAAAGTCAAAATGGCGGGCTTCCTGTTTGGTCGAGCATATCTATCCAAGAGACTTATTTGTTTGTTATGAAAAGACACATGTCCCTGTCGATTTTTGTACATGTCGGCCAATCGTAGTGCCGGGGCTGCACTTTAGGGGGCGCTAGTCAGTTATTATGCCACGCCCATTTCTTAAAACCATCTGAATGTCTGCAGGGGGGGGCTGTTGCTACACAAATGTAGTTTGAGGGAGTTTGAACCTCCAACACCGAAGATATAGTAATTTCGTGTGTCACGGCGAGGTGATGAACTTTGACGCCACGCCACTATTATGGCGTTTGAGGAAAAGTCACAGTAATCTTATGCCTTCATTATCAATGTCTTGAGAACCATTTGACACAGGTTTGACGTGGCTGCGGGCAGTGGGTGAGGAGGAATACCTCCACGTGTAAGACGTTCCAAAAACAAGACATTTCCTGTTGCCACCAGGGGGCGCTGTGATTTTAAGTCATGATTTCTGTGTAGATGTCATCAGGCCGGGACTCTTGTCTTACGTGTCTAGTTTGGACTCGATTGGACCATGTATGTCCGAGATACAGAACCTCGTGTTTTGATGGCGTGTAATCAAATTTTGACGCCACGCCACGGTCACACCGTGTGACGAAAAATCGATCTTTGAGTTAGTTTTGATCTCCGTCTTGTTGTGATGACACTCATCTCAATTAGAAGTTGATCAGATAAAAGCCCTGGGACAAGTACATCAAAGTAAAAATGTGGAATATGGCCAAAATGGCCACTAAAACCAAAATGGCGGACTTCCTGTTGCGTTTTTCATAATGCTCCTTGAGACTTTTTTTCATGATTGGTCACGATACACCTGGGCTACGATTTTTGTGAAGATCGGTCAAAGGGAAACCTAGGGGCTGTGTTCCAGGGGGCGCTGTTGAGCCATTTTGCCACGCCCATTTCAAATTACTCCAGAATACGTAAATTTTCACCACTTTCTAATTTTGTGCAAAGTTTGGTAAGAAGTTCAGCATGTTGAAGCCCTCAAAAAGCCAATTCACTTTAGTCACAATAATCCTTTCAATTTCAATAGGGCCTCTCACCATTCGGTGCTCGGGCCCTAATAATAAGAATAATCCTTTCAATTTCAATAGGGCCTCTCACCATTCGGTGCTCGGGCCCTAATAACCTTCGACAAACCGTACGAGTGTGAGCATGTTGGTTTTTCTTTGGGTGAGGTCGGTTTCAAGCACTTGGCCCCAGCACAATTAATCAAGAACATACAAAAAAAACGACAACAGCACCGGATTTGTAATGAAGACGAGCATCTTCTTTTCTAACCATGATGAAGAAACGACGGACGCTCTTCTTCAGAGACTTGTCGATTCCTCTTCTTAACCCCGAAGAACTAAAAATAAATGGCCCCTGACCTTTGACCCTCTGCACTATATGAAGACGTCTAATGTGCAATAGACTGTGTGAATGCGTTTAATAATCTGACACTGTTGGAAGATTAGTTGTGATTTTCACTGTACGTAATCCCCTCTGGTTTTTTATTTTCTTGGTGAACTGGCTTGAGGTTTGAAGACTTGCTCCAAAACTTGGTCCAAAATATTAGAACACGAGGGGAACTTTTAGATGGTGATACAAATATAAAGGAATATTTGGGAATTGCACTTGTCTGCTTTCTTGCCAAGAGTTAGATGAGATGGATGAACTCTCTCGTATGTAGGGTGAACAAAAAGCTGCAGCTAGCTTAGCTTAGCACGGGGGAAACAGCCATTCTGGAACTAATCATGGGAACAAAATCTGCCCACCAGCTACACTGTTACTTTTAGTTTGTTACATTTTTACAGAAACAGAGTAGTAAAAATACAAGTTGGGTTCTCTGTGGTTTTACAGGGAACATCAATTGCCGATTGTCGAGATTTAAAGTCAAGATTTAGTTTGAATTAAACAAAAGATGTTTTTTTTAGCCTCTTCAAATAACACAAAATAATAAATCTTTTTTATTTAGTCCGTGCAAAACCTGAGCCAGGCTTCCCACCTTTGTGCTAAACTTAAGTGAACCACCTCAAAGCATTGATCTTTTTTATCGAACTCTCAGCAAGAAAGTACAAATTATTTCCCATAAGCTTGTTTATTAGAGTTTTTCCTCCGTGTTAAATAATCGTTTCCTCAAATGTATTTTATTAAACTCTTCCTCCTCAAGCCCCACACTCCTCCATCACACTCCATAGTTTTTGCTAAAAGCAAGTGTTGTTTTTGCCAAAGGGAATATTCATCCACTGCAGCTCCCTCTGTATCACTACTGTGTGGTATTATAGATGACTTCATGACGTAGAGGTGAATGTATTGAAGGTACCTTAATGTAAAGCACTTTTAAATGTTTGTCCATGATAGATTTTAGTGTGTTCGACCTGCTCCCAGGAACCTGAAGGCCACACAACTGGTCCACAGAGGCACATATGACACAATACCTGAGGTCAACAACAGCACAAGCAGGGGCGACGGGGCATATCGTGCATATGCAAAGTCAACCAGGCATCTATATCTTCTCAGTGCTGTTTAATATCACTTTACCCGAAGCCTCGTTGGGCTGTGCTAGGTTTTAGTTGAATATTTTGTCAGGTTGGCCTAGAACGTGTATGTGACGTTAACATCTCAAAAAAATGTTCTGTCAGTAGATTCAATCTTTAGTTGACTATTAAACAAAAAAAAAGTATTTTGCTTATAAACATTTCTTTCCGTAGCAGTTTCATCACAACCTTTGCCAATTTCTTGATAAGTGCCTAAATTGCTTAATTTTGACAGATCAATGTAAATAAAGGTCGCTGGCTAACATGGTGCTGATTCTGGTGCGACAACAACCAAATATCTTAGTACAGTGCGATGATTTATGTTCATTGGAAGGAGGGGAAATCACACTCTGGCCAGTTGACTCTCAGACATGGGTTTGGATTTATTATAAGAACATAACCGTCAAAACTATACAGTCCATTCATGTTAAAGCGTACATTTGTTTCTCTATAAAGATGTTATAGATGTTTTTTTTTTTCCCATGTTGTCTGTCTCAGAGAAAGGCTTGTTGAAACTGAAAGGTTCCCCTAAAGACTACCACTGTAATCCCAAAACTGGGAGTAATAAAATACTATACACACTAAAATGTACTTTTATTTCCACGTGTTAGTTACTAGAATCAGTCTCATATTTAATAATTGGATGAAAATAGTGTTATAGGCTGAAGGGGATTTTATTTTTTTAAAGGATCTTTTTTATTTGCATTTTTATTATTGCATGTCTTCTTCCGCTTTATTTTTAAGAGGATTTTTTTTTTTAAACCACTAAAAACAAGCAAATAAATTAATACAAATTTAGATTTTGTAACTGCAACAGCTAGCAGACATTAAAAATAAACATTCATGGAGATAAAAATAGAAATTAATTAAACTAATTTTGGCTCATGCAAAAGTCAGAGAATCCAACTAAATCTGTACTTGCTAGTTTTGGTAACTTAAATCAGCAACGTAACTTGTCGGATTTTTCCCTGAATTGCAGAGAAATAGAAATGTTTTATAACACAAAAGTAAAAATTCAGGTACAAGTACTTAATAACTGTTGTCCCTGGTGAAATGACTATAACATACTAATAAAAAAAATACAATTTATTTCCACATATTATTTCCTAATTTAAATGTAATATTGTGCAAAATTACAACAGGTTTGTTTGAACATGTCTTCTTCGCTGCAGATAAACCAGGTAGGATGAACGCAAAGGTTTCAAACTTCACTCTCCACCATAAATAGATTATATAATAAACTGTAATGGTAGCATGTGCAAAAAAGATTGGACACGTTACTAAATCTGTACCTTTGGTCATTGTAGTCATTAAAAAACCTGGCTGAGTACAAAAGTGACTGTTCGCTGAATTGCAGAGGAATCAAACAAATCAAGTTGCACAAATTTAAATATCCAAGTTATTTAAAAACAATAAAAACACTTTCTCATAATGAATATTATTTCCTAGTTGAATTGAATTTTACAGGTTTATTGGACGTGTTTTCTTCCCTGCAGATAAACCAGGTAGGATGACCTGTTTATCCCTGTTGTTTGGAGTTAAAACGGTAAATGCTCCTGTCAGCAGGTTCTCTCCTGTTCGAACTCCCCGGCTCTGCCTGATTCAACCCCGGATCATTAAACTACAGTTTGCCGGTACAGTCGGTTCCCCCCGGTGGAGCTGGGCGGCAGACAGGGGGAGAGAGAGACATCCTCCGCCGGAGCAGGAAGCTGCTGGGACCGACCCGAGGTTCAGAGGAGGTGCGGAACAACGTCGACAGCAGCCAGACAGCGGGGGATCCTCCATGATGTAGACCCAGCCGAGCGCCACATCCACCCCACAACACGAGCAGGTGTCGAGGCTGCGGGGCCGCGAACACGAGCCTCCCTCGGTCCATCCCTTTCTCCGGTGTTTTCTTTCTTCCTGCGTGGAGGAGATGAAGGAGCTGCGGGGCTGCGGTATGCGCTCCTCGGTGGGCTTTCTGTCCCGCAGAGAGCTGACCGGCCAGCCGCTGCTGAAGGAGGAGTTCCAGAGGCGGCGGCTGTCCGGCTGCACCAGCCTCTTCAAGAAGGACATGCTCGGACACTTCGGCTGCGTCAACGCCATTGAGTTCTCCAACAACGGCGGCGAATGGCTGGTGTCCGGTAAGTTGACAAATCCTCTCCCTCAGCCCCTAGCTTACACTGTTGTAGTGTTAGCATGCTAACGCTAACTAGCCTGGCAGTCAGCTGAAACGCTGCACTGCCCCCCCCGGGGCTAAGCTAGGTTAGCATAGCGCTTTCCCCTCTCCGTGCTAACGTGCTAACGTCAAACCAAACGGCTCATGGAGGAGGGGGGGCAGCAGCAGACCTGTCCCATATGGCAGCCCCACAACATGAGCCCCGTGCCCGCGGAGCAGCACCTTTATTACCCCGGTGATGAGTCTAAATCATGGCTTCTTCACCCCCCCCCCCCCACCACCCCCCGATATCACAAAGCTATTTATGTTCCCGAGAGGATTAAAGAAACAATCATGTGGCCTAGTGTTCAGCCATAGACTATATAAACAGGGTTCAGCCATAGACTGTATATAAACAGGGTTCAGCCATAGACTGTATATAAACAGGGTTCAGCCATAGACTGTATATAAACAGGGTTCAGCCATAGACAGTATATAAAGAGGGTTCAGCCATAGACTGTATATAAACAGGGTTCAGCCATAGACTATATAAACAGGGTCCAGCCATAGACTGTATATAAACAGGGTTCAGCCATAGACTGTATATAAACAGGGTTCAGCCATAGACTGTATATAAACAGGGTTCAACCATAGACTGTATATAAAGAGGGTTCAGCCATAGACTGTATATAAACAGGGTTCAGCCATAGTCTGTATATAAAGAGGGTTCAGCCATAGACTGTATATAAAGAGGGTTCAGCCATAGACTATATATAAAGAGGGTTCAGCCATAGACTGTATATAAAGAGGGTTCAGCCATAGACTGTATATAAACAGGGTTCAGCCATAGTCTGTATATAAACAGGGTTCAGCCATAGACTGTATATAAAGAGGGTTCAGCCATAGACTGTATATAAACAGTGTAGCAGCCATAGACTGTATATAAAGAGGGTTCAGCCATAGACTGTATATAAAGAGGGTTCAGCCATAGACTGTATATAAAGAGGGTTCAGCCATAGACTGTATATAAACAGTGTAGCAGCCATAGACTGTATATAAAGAGGGTTCAGCCATAGACTGTATATAAACAGTGTAGCAGCCATAGACTGTATATAAAGAGGGTTCAGCCATAGACTGTATATAAACAGTGTAGCAGCCATAGACTGTATATAAAGAGGGTTCAGCCATAGTCTGTATATAAACAGGGTTCAGCCATAGGCTATATATAAAGAGGGTTCAGCCATAGACTGTATATAAAGAGGGTTCAGCCATAGACTGTATATAAAGAGGGTTCAGCCATAGTCTGTATATAAACAGGGTTCAGCCATAGTCTGTATATAAACAGGGTTCAGCCATAGGCTATATATAAAGAGGGTTCAGCCATAGACTGTATATAAAGAGGGTTCAGCCATAGGCTATATATAAAGAGGGTTCAGCCATAGACTGTATATAAAGAGGGTTCAGCCATAGACTGTATATAAAGAGGGTTCAGCCATAGACTGTATATAAACAGGGTTCAGCCATAGACTGTATATAAACAGGGTTCAGCCATAGACTATATATAAACAGGGTTCAGCCATAGTCTGTATATAAACAGGGTTCAGCCATAGTCTGTATATAAACAGGGTTCAGCCATAGACTGTATATAAACAGGGTTCTGCTGGGCACCATAGACCTGCAGTTCACCTATATTTAACATGTAAATCTATACAGATTTTCTCCTTCCCTGCTGATAGATGCACCAGATCAGTGTGAACACATGTAAAGAAGCACAGGAAATGAGGATTGCACATTTTGTTGAAATAGAATGTGAAAAGGGTGAATATTAAATGATAAAAATCCCTAATTCAAATCTGACCACACTCTCACTTCCCATTTTTTTTAAAGCTATGCAGTAATTGCATAATGTGCAAAAGTTTGTGCACCAAGTCAGGACTGTGACCTCGTCCCCCCCCTTTGACAACTGTAAAACATGGAGGGGGAGGAAATGTTGTGCTTTGGGGTTGTGTGTGGCAGCGAGTTGCACGATACAGGGAAATAAATGGATTCCACAGGGAGGAGGCGCATGTCCTGCAGCTGGTCAAGAAGCTGAAACTGCGCAAACCACTAAATACTTCATGAACATCACTGAAATCTGTGGGAAGATCTTAAACATCCTTTGTGTGTGTGTCACCCCAAAACTTTCTAAGATCTTGAAGTGATCAGGAATAGACAAACTCTGAGCAAGTTGAGACATCTGGTATAAACTGGGAGGGGTTGTTTTCTAAGTACTCATTTTGCACATCCAACATTTTCTTCAGTTCTCACTTTTTATTCTCCCCAATACTACAAATTAAATAGATGTAGCCCGGCCGTATTTGTGTTTTCCTTTATTTACAGTTATTTTTAATTAATGGTTAAAGTATCAAGCCTCAATCACATTTCTTTGTCATTAGTGTTTGACAACAACATCTTGGGAATCATTGCCAATTTCTATTTTTTAATATATATTTTGGTGTTGGAATTTCCGGTATTGGCCCCTAAAGGTTCGTATTGGTCCGGCTCCATGAAACGATCAGCCTCAGTACCACATACAACAAGCTCCATCTTCAGTTTTAATTCAGATAAGAAAACCAGGCTCCTTTTAAACTGGGAAAACTGAAACTTACAAAACAAAGAAAAGCAGCAAATCATCACATTGTAGTGGCTGGACAGTGTTGTGAGAGTCTTTGATGGAAAGCTTTTGTTTTCCTGTGAAGTTGGTTTAACTACATTTCTGCTCGTCTGCAGGAGGAGACGACCGCCGGGTTCTCCTGTGGCACATGGAGCAATCCCTTCATGCTCGGTCCAAGCCTGTGAAACTGAAGGGGGAGCATCTGTCTAACATCTTCTGCCTGGCCTTCGACAGCAGCAACCACAAGGTCTTCTCTGGTGGTAAGAATGAGAAAAAAACTCTGTCTGATCTCTGCTGACTTTTTCACAACAGGCAGAAAAGCTTTTCCTCTTTTATTTTTTAGTCCTTGTTCAGGAAATGTAAGTGTTGTGGGCGAATTATCAGTGTGAGGGTTGCAGGTAAAATGTGAATCTGACGAAATGATAAAACTTTAGACACTTGTGTCACTTGTGTGCTGCAAAAACAAAGCTGCAGCAAATGACACCACATTAGAAAGTGCAGGTTCAGAGCAGTGAAATAAAATCTAAAGGGGTAACAGTACCGGGGGAAACAGAAAACGTGTCATTAGCTCATTGCACGTGATGGTCCTGACTCCTGAGTGTAAATTATGGATGGGAAAGTGAACATTTTCCAAAAAGCTGCAGCTGCTGAATTATAAAGGGACTGTCCACTGTCAAGCTGCTTTTTAAATCTGTACAGAGCTGTGAAGCTTTAGTTGTCCACTAATAAATGAATAACTACGTCACCTCACAATCTGATACACACCCGAGGAAGAAGCTAAGATTAGAAAGTTGTATTTGTCCTTCACTCACCTCACAACCTCTCTGTTTGCTTGTTTTGTAGGAAATGATGAACAAGTCATTCTCCATGATGTGGAGAGGTGGGTACAAACTATTCAGTATTGTAGAATCAAAACATTTTTATAAACGTCATAAATGTGTATGTGTTGATGGATGTTGCCTCCACACAGACGGGAAACTCTGAACGTGTTCTTGCACATCGATGCCGTGTACAGTTTGTCCGTCAGCCCGGTGAACGACAACGTGTTCGCCAGCTCATCTGACGACGGACGGGTTCTTATCTGGGACACTCGCGAGCCGCCACACGGAGGTAAGTGGAGGAGCCATGTTCGCTCCAGTGCCTTGATGATGCTGCTGTTAATGTTTGTGCTTAAAGCTGAAATACATGAGGAATTAAAGCATTTTCCAAATTACACAACATGCACTTCCAACAGTGATGCCCTTTACCCTCATGCCCTAATTTCTGTTGAAAAACAAAACAAAACAAGATTAAACCGAAACATCAAATTTAAATATATTTTTTACAGTCTATATTGTGCAGGGCTGCAACTATTTATTGAATTATTGATAAAATTGATTATTTATTGTTAAGTTATGCCCAAAACCAGAGATATTCACTAAACAAAACAAAGAAAATCAACAAATCATCACATTGGACAGATTACTTGAAATAAAAGTTTGTCTCTTTGTAAAGTTAAAAAACTGTTCATAGGCCCAGACATATCTTGTTGGGCTGAATTGTGTTCGTAGAGTAATTCATGATCGGACCTAGTGAGATTTTAAATATGCAGCTGGATCATCTTTCATGATGTCCACATCTTTCTTCCTTGTGACCACGTTGGACTAATAATACATCAAGTAGCAATATCTTCTCTATTTCCACCAGCAGCTTTTTATGGCGGTGTTGATGAGCCTGGTTCAAAATATTATTCATTCTATAGGATTCACCAAAGTAAATATAGATGTATTTGTTATTAGGTTATTAACAGTGACAGTGTGTTTAACAGCAGGACTGCAGCTGGAATGCAAAACCTCGACATTACATAATGAAAGATCTGAACAAAACAAGCATCCATCTCTTTTAGTGATCATGCAATTCTCATGTTTACCTTTTAATTTCTTCCTGTAGAGCCGTTCTGCCTGGCCAGCTACCCCTCAGCCTTCCACAGCGTGATGTTCAACCCTGTGGAGCCGAGGCTGCTCGCCACCGCCAACTCCAAGGAGGGAGTTGGATTATGGGACATCCGCAAACCGCGCAGGTTGGAGTCTGTTTTTTCTTTCTCTTTCTATCTCTTGACCCAATTTCTAAGACAAGATGAAACTTTTATTGTTCCCTGTGGGGAAATTGCTGTTTGTTACAGCCGCACTAAAATAAGCCGCAGAGATAATAAAAACAAGAAGAGCTGTAAGCATTATTAGAAATAATAAAACGGTAAAAGCCACTGAGGGAGTAAAATGGACGAGAATCATTTTTGGAGGTTGTTTAAATTTAAGATGCTGTTTATCCATCTCAATGTAGAAGTTTGGAAATGGGTGGAAATGTGGGAAGATTAAAAATATAATGGACATTGTTGTTTCACTCTTTGTTTCAATTGTTTTATTCAATAGTAAGAAAAATACACAATATTTACACATCCAATAAAATAGTGATTATAAAAGATGTACATTACTGAAATGTAATTTCTCTAAAATGAAAGAGGATCCATTTTAAACATTTGTATGTTCTGTGTCGATAAAGAAGTTGGGTCACTTTGTCATTTAGATTCTTCATTTTGACTTTGGCCTGTCGTTCACGTTCTATTCGATCGAGTCATGATCGTCCTAACAAAGATTATTGATCTGTGTGTTTACCCTGCGAGGAACAAACATCCTCTCCCCACTGGGTGGCGCCGTTGGCCTACTGTTACACTCGGCACTGCAGCTCCTCGGCCAACTGCAGCATCATCTCAGAAAAACACAACTAATCTTTACACCAATAAAATTACTCTGTGAAAACACTGAGCTGCGGCGAGTGTGTTTACACATCCTCAGGTTTGCTTAGGTTTAAGTTATTAGTACATGAATGACGGCTCTTTAAATTAAAGTAAGCACTGAGTCATTTCTCGTCCTCCACTGTTGGCTCTGTCTCTGCTGTGAGCTAATGTTCACTGTTAGTCACTTAATGTCTGTTATTACTATTAAAAACAGATGAAGAAGTTTCAATGAAATGCCTTTGTGATGAAACACTTATTTAATCTTGCACTATGCTGCAGTTTTCTGATGGCGATGTTATGTCAGCTGCACGGTCTGACATTTATTTATTTTGTTTGTTAAAAGTGCTTCGGAGTAAAAGTAAAACATTGGAGCAAATACCCAACTAATGTCCGTCCACAGCTTTAAAAACAACACCGAACTGTCTGGTCACACGAGGATCGGTCTAACCAACATCTGACATTTTCTTTTCCGTCTATTTCCTCAGCTCGCTTCTGCGTTATGGAGGTAACATGTCCCTGCAGAGCGCCATGAGCGTTCGCTTCAACAGCACCGGCACCCAGCTGCTGGCGCTGCGCCGCCGCCTGCCGCCGGTCCTCTACGAGTTGCACTCCCGCCTGCCGAGCTACCAGTTCGACAACCAGGGCTACTTCAATTCCTGCACCATGAAAAGCTGCTGCTTCGCCGGCGACAAAGATCAGGTCGGTCGTCAGATGAATGAATGTGAAAATAAAGCAAAAAGTACTACAGCCACTAAGATAACTACTATTAGAATATACTAGAAACTTGGCTAAAAAAAACGTGATCACCGTGATACATAAGATATTCAAGATATCTTTTTAAGATAACATGTTCTGTATACATCAAATTTTATATCAAGGAGAATGTGAAATGTTATACAAGAGGTCTTAAAATATAACGTATTGCTCCCAAGAGTGGGATTTGGCTTCTGTCGGAGAAAGCAGACACAGCAAAATGGAAATGATGTCAGACGCTGGAGATGTTTGATGTCTGCTCACTTTAAAGTCAACTTAAGAGGAATATTGGGAACATGTGGGATCAATAAATAGAACAGAAATAGAAGAATATACCAGTTATGTCTGTGAAACTGGGAATGATGAGTTGTGGATAAATGCCAGAATTCCTTATGTTCAGCCTGTGGTTTTCCCAGTGGTCCTCCTCAGACATGACATCACTCCGCAGTCATGTTTGTTATGTTAACATTATCCTCGGGTGTCGTTGGAGCTCACGGGGGCTTAAAGGTGATCCTCCCTACAGGAGGGGAAGGAGGTGGTTTAAAGGTTCCAGAAGCAGGTCAGGACTGGAGAAGGAGGTTGCTGGTTCTAATCTCTTTACCTTACCAGCGGAGGCGCTGTTGAGCTTTTGAGGTTTACTTGTGTATTAGATGAGAAATATGAATTAACATCCCTCGTGCAACCGTGTTCAAATATGATCAGCTCTCGACTCTTCTGTTAATCAAGGTAAACGTCTCACTGTGATGTAGATTAGCGTCCAGCTCGGGGCCCCAATTCTTTTCTGTCTGAATCCGACCGAGCCCCAGAGAAAACTAACCGACCCGAACCCGACAGGCGTTCAGTTCTTTTATATCCAAGCCCGACCCAAGCCTGATGTTATTCCAGATTACAGGCCCATGCAGTGTAACCTGATACCATTTCAAACTCTTAATGTAGAAGTGCACTGCAGCGTGTGTGTGCGCTGTGACATCACTGGTGCTTGTGGTAAGAGATGAAACCGGGCACATCCAACTACACCCAGCACTGATGTCTGGTGTGGTCACTAACATGGAATTCTTCTTTAACATCTTGTCCTGCTGGTGATTTTACATTAAATAATAGGTTTATTTATTATTAGTGATACACTTAAAGCTGCATGAGACATTTCTCAAGACTTCATGGCTGCGAAGAGCCAGAAAAAACTGGACTGATGCTTTGAAGTTAAGTTGAGCAATATGACCACACAGAGTAAACATGACATGATAAGATTACACCACAGTGTTTATACCAGTGGCTGTTTCTTTAATATATCTGGATGAAATGTAGACTATATTGTAACAGGACTGCTTCATGTTTTTTAGGATTTTTTTGCACCAATGTGAAGATTTTAGCCAAAAAGACTTATTTTACATACATATTCTATAAAAATACTATATTGCAATATACTACACAGACTTATTGTACGTATCTTGTGATAATTTCATTCATACCACCTGCTCCTGCTGCCTCAACATATTGTATAAACATTTATGGGCAGTGAAAAACCGCCTACAGTTCCGTTGCAGGGGTTGTGAGAAATATTTAGCGGCATTGAGACCCGCCCATCCAGTTTAATACAAAAACTCAAATCAAGAACCATTAGGACCTTCATGCCAATATATAAGAAAGTACATGTCAGGTATAGTAGTAGAGTTTAGAGGAAATGAGAAGAGGAGAAGCTGTGAGATCATTTCATTTGTTTAAGAAGGAGCTTTATCCAGAATTCTCAGCCCTGCTCTCACAACACTCTCACAAACCTCTTTATACAGACACACAACCACAACTACTAGAGGATTCTCTCACTATGGTGCGAGCGCCGTGGTGCAGAGTGGGAGCTTATATCAGATGGAATTGATAGAAGGGAAAGAAGCCAGGGCGTTCCTGGTGTGACATTCCTACTTGACGTGTCCTCTGGGAACCTGAGGCTGAGCACACAGGTGTTTACATCAGAGTGGGTTCATGTGTCTTGAAGCTGAACTGGTCTGAGCTGCAGTTTGAGGATTTTTTATTATCGCTGCAGAAATTTTTTTAGATGAAGTCATATTGCTATTTTTCACACAAACCATTTAGAATAAGGGGGGTAGAAAAAAGATAAATGCAGCCACAGAGACCAGCAGAATATTTGCAGATGGAAATTGAAGACATTTGTTTAAATCATTGGCAGAAAAATACTCCACATCTTGACACGATGTCAGCCCACAAGACGGTGCCTCAAAACAAATCCACATGATTTAACAGAAATATGCATCCAGATGGTCAAACAAGGCTCAAAAAACATTCTGGAAATATGCAGAACAGAGGAGGATAAGGCAGGTAAATGTATTTTTCTTAAAAGGAAAATATGCTGGTTTCTTCACATGAATATAATAAGTTAATGTTTGTGAGAGTTGACTGCATAATCAACCTCCCACCCAATGCTAATTAACTCAATTGTCAATGTGAGTTGAATTTGGTCAAAGAGTTAAACTCACAAATTACTAAACAGCACAAGACGCTGCTTTAAACACTCAAAATTCTTTATGTCCCATCTGCTAACATGGAGGAGGCGTGGTTTATGGGTTAGGGTTATGCTGCAGGCGGACACAGCCACCAGGTTTGCGATCAGGATGTTTTGGCTTCACTTTTGGCGAGCTGTCATGTCGTCCATCTTTATATAGAGTCTACGGTCGGAAAATTAAAGGTTCAGTGTGTAGAATTTAGTGATATCTAGTGGCGAATACCCCTCACCTCACCCTCCTCTTCCAAACACAAAAGAGAACCTGTGGCAGCCTTCGGTTGTCATAAAAACTCAAAAGATGTTTAGTTTGTCCCGTCTGGGCTACTGTACAAAACATGGCGGCCTCCGTAGAGAGGAACCGCTCCCGATGTAAATATAAAGTATTTAAATATAAAGTATTTAAATATAAAGTATTTAAATATAAAGGCCCATTCTAGGGTAAAGAAAACAACAATTTAGATGATCACACACTCGTGAAAACCTCACTAGGATTATTTTATATTAAATGGATCACTTTAACACACTGGACCTTTAACTGGTCGACAGGCAGAGACGTACAACTGTGAGCTGGTAATTGTAGTTTTTCTTCTAATTGCTTTACCACATCTGTATCTATAAGAGTAAACGTCACCCACCTGTCCAAACTTGCCGTCGGCGACAGGTTTAAGTGGAACCATCTGTTCCCAAGGTTGAGACAAGGAGCAGGAACTGTGTTGGGTCAGATTGTCATGTCACGTCAAGAGCAGGTTATGAGACTGACTAATCTGCTAAGACCTCCAACCCAAGGATCTACCTCCCCCACTGTGAACTGTGATATATATGTAAACATTTATTTTTCTGTTGTCAAAGAAAATCTAATCTGTAAATATCCCTGTTTGACCCGGCAGTACATCCTGTCTGGATCCGATGACTTCAACCTCTACATGTGGAGAATCCCAAAGAATCCAGAAGCAGGTGAGTTATCGACCGGGTTTATTCTTTACTTAATCTTATCTTTAATTATGGGAATACATAACTGATAATGGGATTCAGATTTTCCTTCTTGTCCTTCGTTACAAAGGTTTGAAATTTCATTCATTGTGGTCTTAAGAAGTCTTTTAACTTGTTAAAACCTTTAGAAACCCTGTACTCACACAATGAATCAACTTCACATGACAAAAGAAGTTCATTAATATATCCCAACATCAGACAGTTCATTTTCTTGTGTCTACTCTGAAGAATAGTGGGATATTTCACTTGGTTTTCCTTTGTGTGTCTGGTTTGTGTGAGTTCACTCTGTTCATCGTCAGTGGAGCTGCTCAACACACGTCCCATGACTGAAAAGGAGCTTGTTTGAGTTTTCGTGACCTTTTCATGCTGCAAGGTTAAAGATTTCAGTGGCGTCAGCGTCAGGCAAAAACAAACCCGATTTCAGTCGCTGTAGGTTTTAACCACAATCTGAAGCATAATAGACTCCTCTGTGTTCTTAACATAAGAGCCTCAGCCCAGACTGTGGTTTGCCCTCAGTTCATTTGGACACAATATATTTTCCAGGCATGATTCTTTCCATTTTAACTCTTAATTATGATTTGTATTAAACTGCATGAACTATCTGTCAGGTTTGAGTGTGTTCACCTGCTCAAACCAAACTAAAAATCAAGCTTAAATACAGAGAAACGTAAGAATTAAGTCTATTCGTACTAATTACTTTGGGGAATGCAGCAATCCAAGAATGTGGTCGTGTGCAGCTCTGTGGCACCACCTGACACATTTCTGGATTTTATTTTCCCCGGAGTTACTCACACTGAAAATATGTGCACTCACTGGGCCTATTCTGTGTCAGACTAATGGCATATTCTGAGGATTACATTACTGCTGTTGGGACTGTTTAATTTCACCAGCAGTATTTTTCACATTTCTCAGGTCCAGAAACAGGTTGAATGTTTGTGTTTCTTTTTCATGAATCCTCGTCCGTATATCTTTTAATTTCTGGGACTCTGAGTTTATATTTATTTTGATTCTGCCTGTATCGCATTGAATAAAAAAACCTGCGATGTGTGTTTACTTCTCAGGAGGCGCAGGTCGTGTGGTGAACGGGGCTTTCATGATTCTGAAAGGCCACCGCTCCATCGTGAACCAGGTTCGCTTCAACCCTCACACCTACATGATCTGCTCGTCCGGTGTGGAGAAGGTCATCAAGGTTAGTGAAGGACACATATGATGCTTTTTCACTCTTTCCTTTCTCTTATGTGTTATATGTATTTTTGGTTTATCTAAAAGTGCCACAGGAGTAGATGGATTTGGACTTTAGATGCTGTGGTTAGAGAAATAGTTTTTTAAGTGGACTGTCGAACGTTGGGTTGTCAGTGTCCTCAGTTGTTGAGACAGTAGATGTGCCACTAAGTGAGACATTGATCTCCAGTGACACCACTCGGCAACTGAACGAGCTCTGACTTCCCCCTGTGGAGCCGGGAATGAGCAAAGACGGATTTCCTCTACCACTGACTGCCGCCTGTAACAGATAATGTTGGTCACTTTTCTGAAACTGGGTCATGGGGAGACGGGGATGGTTCCTCAGAGAGTTTTTTTTAAAGCAGAGCCAGGCTGTGATGCAGAGCCAGTCGGTCTAAAGTCTCAGCAGGCTTAAGTAACCGGAGTCAAACGGAAATGGATTTATACGCCTATAAAGTAAATCAAAGCTAAAGCTTGAACTGTAGCTCAAGATTAATTAGACAACATGTTTTATTTTGTTTATCTGTTGACTATTTGAGTGTTAAGCAAAAAAAGACAGAAGAGGTCAGAGTCAGTCACTCCTTTAATGGACCAGAAGAGTTAACTTTATTCTTGACATTTTGACTTTATTCTTAAAATGAAAAGTTTTTGTTTTGCTTGGCCCCAATGCTCTGACCATGCTCTAACATTGATATATTACACAGTTAAATTTAGGGTTTATCACAGCACGACTGATGTATTACGAGTCTTATTCAGTACAAGTTCTGAGTCACAGTTCGGATCCTGACCTTATAAATAATCCAGGGAACATTTAAAGTTCACGTCTCACCAATTTTCGGCTGACTCACTGTTTTTGCCAGTGCTGAAGGAAACGTAACACATGCTGTTTTACTATCAGTAATCGTTCCCAAACACTCAGATGTCCTTTTCAGGGCAGTTCAGATAGACACAGTGGAAAGTCTGATGGAGCCTTGTTATTATTGTTAAATAAAATACCTCACATCAGCACATTAACCCAACTGAAACACTGGGACCCAAAAGTCTTTCTATCAATTGGAAGGTGAATACATGAACATCTTTTAGGTGTCGTTTTAATTTAAGTTTATTTACGTCTAAATGGTAAATAGCCTAAATAGTGTCTCCATTTGAAATATCTACTCTGGAATGTTTTTTTACCAGTGTTTATGAGCGGTACCTCATTTCTTTTGTATAAACACAACCTGTAGGTGACAGGATTCCTATTTCTGCTCCTGGATTCTTGCTCTTTAGTCTGTGGACGGTTTATGGTGTTTATGCAAAAGCAGAACAGGAAACTAGTATGAATGTAAACGATGCAAGATTACATTTATTCAAATAGGCAGATTGGCAAATGTCTGAAATGCATTTTAACGTGTTCTAACCCTGAAGTCCACAGGCAATGATCAGTGTTGTATTAACTGTGGGAATCTAAGAATATGTAATTCAACATTAACATTGTCAAAAATTACATTTAGTAGAAGAAGTCGTTTTTTATTTCCATTGAAGACGACAAAGACTTTTTTTTCTTTTGTGTCAGTACAGTAACACAAGCTCTGTTTTGTACATTAGACTGTACAGAGTGAAAGATGATACAGGCCCAGGTGTTCAGAAGAACAGACAGTTTAAACTGACCCTCTCCCTTCTGGCTTCTCATTGTTTCTCCATCCATTTTTCATTCGTTCCGTCCAACTTTTTAATCTGTTCCTTGTATCTTCCACTTCTCATTCCACCATTGTTTTCCATCCATGCAGGTGTGGAGTCCCTACCAGCAGCCTGAGAGTCTTGGTGACCTGGAGGGACGTGTGGAGGACAAATCCCGTAGCCTCTATACCCATGAGGAGTACATCAGCCTGGTGCTCAACAGTGGCAGCGGTCTGTCCCATGACTACGTCAGCCAGTCCATCCAGGAGGACCCGCGCATGATGGCGTTCTTTGACTCGTTGGTGCGTCGAGAGATCGAGGGCTGGAGCTCAGACTCCGACAGCGACTTGAGTGAGGAGGCCATCATGCAGCTTCACGCCCGCGGACGTCGCACTACTACACGACCCACGCCAGCGCCTCCTATCGCTGCCCCGCCTGCTGTTCAGCCAAGTGACTCAGATAACTCGTCGTCCTCCTCTTTGGCTGGACCCGAGGCCTCAGGAGGGGATGAGCCCACCCAGGCAGAGGCAGAGGCAGAGGCAGAGGCAGAGGCAGAGGCAGAGGAAGAGGAAGAGGAAGAGGAGCAGCCAAGGAGACGCAGCAGGAATCAGCAGCCACAGTCCGGCTTTCTGGTGAACGAAGACTCAGACTCGAGTGGGTTTTGGCTGGACCCCATGCCCCGGCCTCGCTCCCCCAGCCCCCGGGACAACTCCACGCTGTCCAGCCCCGCCTCCTCCCCTTCACTCCCCGCCGGAGCCTCCAGCTCCTCCACGTCCACTTCCAGCTCCAGCAGTGATGACGAGGAGCGGCGCAGCGCGGTGAGGCGGCGCAATGTCATGAGACGACGGCGCATGAGTGTGGTCTCCAGAGCGGGGTATCGACCTGAGTCTGTACAGGCTTTGTTTTCAGCCATTGACTCCTGCAGCTACCCATCAATCTCCCTCGAGGACCTGTCTTCTTCCTCGTCAGAAGTACAAAAATCTCTCCAAATCAAGCCCCAAAGTGGTGGCAACGGAGAGGAGGAAAAATGTCTGAGCCCCTCTGACTTTGTGTGTTCAAGCCCAGTAATGACCCCTGAAAGTCAGGAGAATGAGGAGGGGAGTGACAGGACATTGGACGGACACAGGACTGAAGCGAGGACTCTGACAGACTTTGTTTTGGACAGCTCCGACAGTGGAGAGGCGTGTAGCAGCTCAGCAGCTGCAGAGCGTAACTCCAAGAGCCGACGGAGCACTGGAGTGAACGGGCAGCACCGGACTGTGGCTTCATACATGAGCGAGACCCTGTGTGTCTCCTCAGAATCCGACGGAGAGACTGACGTCACGCCTGAAGACACCAGGCCACAGAGAGGAAAAGGCCCGGCTCTGAAACGGACTCACAAGGGCTCAGAAGAGGGAGAGTCAGGCTCCTCACCCTCAGAAAAGAAATTAAAAACATAATGAACTATTTTCTTTTCATCCCAGAAGGAAATCATTTGTTAACGGACCTAATTTGGAAGTGGGTTTTCTATGGGTTTTTACAACTCAGCGATTTCATTTTGTGTCTTGTTGTCATGTGACACGTTTGAGCTTGTGCTGCTAATGAGCAGAAAACCTTAAGCAACTTTTTTAAAAAAAGACGATGTGGTTAATTTTTGTTTCAGAACAAAAAGAATTTGAGTGTCATCGTTCTTTAGGTCAAACCATAGATGACGTTAAAAGATGGGAAGTATGAAACAAACGGTAAATATTGTTGCTAACAATGGTATTTTAAGTGAACTGCAATGGCTCATCATTTGTTTTCATGCAGCGTTAGTGGGTTTTTTCTCAGTCACGCTCTGGTGGTTGCAGAAAGCTCCTCCCAGGATTTGGAGCTTTTCCAACCATTACGAAAATCTCTTATTGAGTAAAAAGGCTTTGCAGAGTTTTAATTTCTACGGTTTCACACTGAGCGTAAATCTGATTGAGCTTATTGTCATTTTTAAGAGGTTCTCGGCTGTGACTGCTTCAGGGTGCCTGAAGAATTGACTGAGTCGCCATAGAAATCCTAAGGAGCAGCATTTGTTTAATCTGTGCATTGAAATGATGCTTTCATTGTCTTGCATACCAATTTTCTTTTTGTCTCATTATCCAGCCCCTGGGCGCCATTACAAGCCAGCTCGCTTTTGTTTCCTTGCAATTAAAGACTAATTTGTTCTCCAGTGACAACGCACCGTCTTCTTCCTGAGGACTTGCTGATTCACAAAACTGTTTGAGTGATGAAATGTTTTTTCTATCACGAGTCATTTTTATTGCAGATGCGGGGCCTCCACGACCAAGTTGCCATGGCAACACAGCCTCAACTTCCCGTGAAGTAAATGTGAAGCCTGCTCATCTGGCCGTGACGCCTGAGCAACCATTGTCAACCAGAGCAAAAATATTGTATTGATTAAATCCAGAAACCATCTTTGATGTCAAATTGGAAAGACAACCAGGTTCAAGAGCTTTTCATGAGTTCTACAGGGGAATCTATCTATCTGTCATCGCCTGCCTCTTGCTTGCTCTACCCAGGCTCCACCCCTCGCCTACGTGTTCTGGATATTATCTTGTTGTTGTGAACGTGTCTGAACTGGACAATCTCCTGCTGCGTTTAGCTGTGAAAGACAAACTCAGGAAAATGTCCAAACTCAATTTTCCGGACATTTTCTGGAGTTCATGTCATGAGAACAGTTCAACATTAGTGAGAAATAAACAAGTTTCTTTTCAGAGTTGATCCACCTCTGAAAATTGGATGGATGAGGACGATGCGTATAATTAAATACCCAAAGTCTCAGGCCTCTGTGTAAACATTTATTTCAATCAGTTGACAGAACAAGGTCCATTTGGTTGCTTTTCTCAAGCTCCTAATTATATCCCTCAGTTGTCAGAGAATTATAGATGGTAATAAATGTTGTATTCTACAAAGCAAAATCATCACAAGGAAAATTGGACTTGGAGGAATCTAATTAATTAATTTCATAGTGTTTGGTCAAACCTTTGCTGCAGAGGAAAATAAGTGATATCATTGAAAAGCTGCAGAACACAGAGAAAGTGCAGCAGGTGGTGGTTGTCAACTAAAGTTCAATCATTCATTTGACATATTAAGTCTAGTTAAAGCAGATTATCTGGGTGGTGTTTACAACTTAGAACATGTCAAATGTTATTTAATTTGTAACACAACACAAGATGATTCTGTACAAACCCCTTTTATTTTTGAAAAGCTGATTTAAAAAAGAAACAAATGAGCAAATTGGTATAAAAACATTCTGATCAGATGACGAGACCAAGTTCTCATTTAACAAGATATTCTGTCTGATTGTCAAAACTGTTCTGGATGAACAAAAATAAATTGAAATATATCTCATTCTAAAACAATTGATTAATCAACTAACTCAGTGCCCATCATGTTTCCTTTTGAACTCGTAATTGACACTAGATCGATATCTGCGTGTTTGTTATGAAGCTCTGACGTCAAACGGGTTGATATCAATGCCCTTTTTAAAGTAAAACAACACCAGACAAGGTATTGACCTGCGATGAGGTGAACAACCATAAATGGACGGAGACGCTCTCCTCCTCAGTTTCCCTGGGAGCGTGGTGACTGTCTATGATGTCACTGGTTTGTGAGGAAGCTGCCATGCCCGTTGTCTCCACCTGCACGACGGCCCTCCTCTGCCAGACAAAGCAGACTCACAGGCAGTCGTGAGGAATGATTCCGAAAGAAAACACAGCCCATGGCGGTGAAGTGGTAATCTGAGGGCAGGCAGACATGTAGCTGAGGGTTAATCGAGTTGTTTGCACAGCTCTCTTGTCAAAATAGTTTCCTCGACTTCTTAGAACTTCTCAGTGAGGCTGTCACTTATCTGCAGGAAGTAGACACCCTTCATTTAACCCCCATCCCTCCCCCAGGACACGTATTCAAATAGGGATATTGTATGCTGCGGGCTTGTTTACATTCTGACTGGAGTGCGCCTGCTGGGCTGCACATGGCTTAATGATTAATTACAGGCTACAGATGCAGAGAGTCGGCTGCGTTCACAGGGAACAATACTGCTCTACAGCTGGGGCATCAATCAAAAAGTGTGTCGAGTCGAATTTTACAAATTCCCTGAAGAAGGAATCAAGTCACGTTTGTTTGCCCACAGAGCTCAAGTGTCACATCGGAGGAGACTGGCACTCATTAGTGAACGCAGCAATGGAGGTTTTTATCTGTATTTATTCAGGGAAGGTTAGCAGGTTGTGTGTTCTCCCTCTTATTGTAGGTCACACTCTCAACAGGGAGGAACCCTTGAGGTCGTCCACTGGTTTAGTCTGATGGATCATATTGGATTCTGAGGTGACACCAGAACTTTTTCAGCCTCTTAAAAGCCCAAAAAAACCTTCTCAATCAGATTCTCACATCGAGAGCTGTGGTCCGACATGAACACACTATTTTCTGCTAAAGTTACAGACATGAAATAAGTTAGATCAATAAGAACACGTTCGCAATGAACCAATCTTAGGGTAAAAGCATAGAACTACTAAAAGGTATAAAATAAAGGCGATATGCTCATAGAAATAGATCTTACGTTGTTTGTTAAAACTATCTGATGTGTGGTGGGAGTTTGTTTCCAAACCTTTGGCGCATAACATCAGAAAGCTGCTTCATTTTGGGGATATTTATGGGATACACAACATTTTATATTTGCTGTAGTACTTCACAAAAACCTACAAACACACTTTGAGGTTTAAGCTCGGTGGAGTTTTCTGAAGCCAAGATTCTAGGAGTTTTAAATGAGATCCTTGACCCTTGAGCCTCCAGTTGAAGCTGTTCCCCTCCACACTGCTGTGATATTTTCTAAAAGAGCTAAACTCTCCTTGCAGAGTGAGTTGTCACATTCCTTATTCCATGTCTACTGTATGTTCCTCTTAGTCCCAGATGGTGTTTTGGCTCGACTTGTTTCACCACAGCTCCAAACACATGTACAATTTAATGGGATTATCAAGGTTATTCAGCACTATCCCATACATGGCTCAGCTTTAAAAGCGAGGACAACTATTTAAGAATTCCCCTCCCAACATGACTGGAATACCTTGGGAAGTTGCCAGAGACCAGAGCGAGCCGACGCACCAGCTCTTCACATGACCCGCGGGCCTCAGAACGCAGAGCTGAACGTCTCCGCACCACTGACTCTTCCCCAGATATTCTGGGATTCTGCTGAATAGTATCGTGTTGACGTCATGTAGCTGGGCCGAGGAGAGACTCTCCCGTCTACCCAGGCCGAGCCGTGCAGACTGGAGTGTGCCACCAGAACAATTATACACATTTCAGTGGTTGATTATAATGAGTTGATTCATGCGTTTAGTAAGCCGTCATTCTCCGCTTTGAGAGGATGATTTGTCAGCCGGCCAATTAGAGCTCCTGGTGCTGCTCTGTGTGGATCTGATTTAGGTTTTAACAGGTCCTGCAGGCTGTGCGTTGAAATTACATCACGGACGCTGCAGAAATTAACGAAAGACGTAGACGATAGAAAAAGAATCGACAAATTGAAGACAAAATTAATATTTAGAAGGATTTCTAGTCACGCTAGCAGCATTGGTTTCAGGTCAGTTGGCCCATGTAGCACTTGGGTCTAAACTGAAAATGTATCCACTGATATTGGACGGATTGCCAGGAAATTATGGAACAGGCATTTATTCTTTATACAGACAAAATCCTACTGACTTTGGGCGATACCCTGACATCCTGACTTTCAGTGCCTAATGATGGTCAAGCCCAAAGACTGTTTATAAAGATGGACGATGCCTCTCCACCTCCTCCCACTGTCCAAAAATGAAGCCAGAATATCCTGGACGGAAGATGGAGTCAGTCTCGGCTGTCAATCATGACCTGTCACTCCATTTTTATATAATCAAATGACTAAATAAAACAAAACTTACTGGGAAAACTAACACTTGAACAAAGATCAGTGTGAAAAGAACTAGAATGACAGAAACCTATATATTTGAATGATGAAATGAGAATAATAGCACATATAGTGAGCTTTGTTAGACATCGCCAGTTGTTTTCTAATTAACACAATTTAATAGTAGATTTAATAAATCACTTAGTTTTTCAAAGGACTGCAGGTTAATTAGCTAATGGAAAAGTACATCACCAGACAAATTACTAACAATGTCCTGTCAGCTACTTCTGGTTTTCGTCTGTCATCAACCTGGAAACATTTTGTGATTATAAGCTTAAGTAATTTTTGATTTATTAATAATCCTTTTATAGCACTATTTGTGTTGCCAGGTTGTTAAAACCATACTTACAAATGGATTTTGGTGCAGATTTCCTGCAGCTGTTTCTAATCTATTTCTAATAATATGATTTAGGTGAAAGGGATCTATTGGTAGAAATTGAAAATAAAATATTGAGGATGATTTTACTAATCATTTTCTTTACCCTAGAATGAGCCTTTGTATACATACTTTATATTTAAATAATTTATATTTACATCGGGAGCGGGTCCTCTCTACGGAGGCTGCCATGTTTTTTACAATAGACCAAACTGGACATATGTTTTGAGTTTTTATGAAAACTGAAGACTTCCACAGGTTCTCTCTCCTGTTTGAAAGGGAAGGGAGAGGTGAGGGGTGTTCAGCTGCAATGTGACCCTTCACCACTAGATGTCACTAAATTTTACACACTGAACCTTTAAGTTACAGTCCAATGTCAAGCCTATATACAAAAGCATTAGTAAATGATTTCTCATCTTGTTATTCATGACTTATCATATAAGTTCATAAATGGTGTCTTATCGGAGGACAGTACAGTGGACGCTCATCACCACGGAGCTGCCGTCGCTCTGTGTTCGCAGCTCCTCTGCTCAGCCGCCTCTAACCAGCGAGCAGGCAGTGAGCTGGCAGTCTGCTCCCCGTCTGTGACATCACTTTCCCAAACATCCACTGTTGGAAGTTTGTCCATATATGGAAGAGCGCTCCACTTTCTCCTGACTGTCAGGGCTATCCCGTGTCGGCATCTTTCCTGCTCTCTGCGTATGTGTGTGTGTGCGTTTGTGTGAATGTGTGTGTGAGACAGAGAGAGAGAGAATAGAGAGAGCCGGTTTACCTTACAAGGCAGACGGACCTGGCCATCGCTTCACATGTTTACAGGAGCTCACTTCTCTTTTTGAATGGACATCTGCGGTGTCTGTAGGAGGAAGGAAACACTCAAATGTTTTACTCAAACTGAGTAATTGTAAAGGGAAAGTAATTATTCCTCAGTGCAGGAAAGTGGCTCATGTGAACGATTAACTGTTATATATCATATCTTTAGATTATTATCACATCTGCCAAAGAGGTAATAATTTCACCTGTTTATGGGTTTCTTTCATGGACTTAATAAAGATGGACGACGCCTCTTCACTTCCTCCCACTATCCAGAAATAAAGCCGGTATATTACAGATGAATGAAAACAGCAATACACAAGTTAATACTTTGTGTTGTACTACCAAAGTAACAGGTTTTCCACACAGGATAAACAGTCAGCTGGTTCATGTGTGGTTTTATTAAACCACCATGTTGCTGTTATTGTCCTAAATGATTTTTTTCAGCACATTAAACTGTCAACTACTTGTGATTAAAGCCATTTTCAGAGCCTTCGTACATTCCTGAAATCCCACGGATACGGCGAGAGACGGACCAAATGGAGCAGCACCGCTGAAACTTCTAGGGGGCAGTGTTGCCAATAGTTCTACCTTCACCTTCGCTCGAGTGTTTGCGCCCTCTAGTGGATGTCTTCCCTAACATCCCAACGTAAAGGACGGAAAGAAGTATAAGTGAAACAGACACATTAAAGGGATAGTTGACCTAAGAAATGAACCAGAAGTGGCTAAGCTAGCGGACGTAGCCACACGTGTAAATGACCTCGTTCCCAGTCGAATATGAATGTCGGGGCTTAGGGACACATGGATGAAACCACACGAGCAGCATGGAGGCACGTTATATTTATAAAGTAAAGTTTCATTTTTGGTTGACCTATCCCTTTAACATACAAGATTCATGTTGTGCATCCACCTGCAGTGGATCTGTGAGAACCTGTAGAATGTAAAAACGTCAGCCTTAGCTCAGGGGCCACATGCTTTCATCGGGGGGCCCACTTGGCTCCACGGGCCTCTGCTTGCCTCCCACCGCTTCCTAAGTATCCTCTCAGTCAAGATGTTCGGATCAACCTACGCCAAAGCCTCGGCACTGACAGGCGAACCGGCCAATCCGCTTGAAGGGGGGACGGGTCCTGAGGCACGGGGCCGTCGAATCACACGCCGCCCCCCCCTCCTCCCCTCGCTGATCCATTCAATTTGTCTGAGGCGAAGTTTTTTGCGTCTGTCGCTCCTCGACACTGGACCTGCCCACCGACGAGTGGCTGTTCTCCCGCTGGGCGAAGAGCAGAGCGCAGAGAGGAAGAGGAAAAGAAGGAGGGAGAGAGAGAAACAGAGAGCGAGAGAAACAGAGAGAGAGAGAGAGAGCTAGAGAGAGCTAGAGAGAGAGAGAGAGAGAGAGAGCTAGAGAGAGAGAGAGAGAGAGAGAGAGAGGAGCCGGGGGTGGACCGTTAATTTCATCCACACACCGACGTGAGCGCGCGGAGCAGAGCGGAGCTGACACACCGCTGCGCCAACATCACCTCGCCGAGGAACCGGGGGACGGACCAGACCAGCCGAGCGCGTCTCTCTTCCATCTACACACACACACACACACACACGCACACACACACATTAAGCTTCATACACACACACGCGTACTATGGATCAGTATGACGATGATGAGAAGTACATGCCCCAGGAGGACGACTGGGACCGGGATCTCCTGCTGGATCCTGCCTGGGAGAAGCAGCAGAGAAAGGTGAGTTACTTCCTTCTACCTCCGGGTGGGACGGCGCGGAAGTGCGGTGGCTGCAGGAGATCATCATAATACTAATAATAATAATAAAGCTGATTATTATTATTACTAGTATCATGATTATAGATGGATGAGGGGGTCTGTGGCGGAACACTTTGACTGCATCGATTGATCCACGAGCTCAGGCAACAGCAGCTGTTAACTTTACGCATCATCATCTTCATCTTCATCATTATTTCTCTCATACTTGAGCTGCAAAAGTTTTTTTCTTCTTCTTCTTCTTCTTCTTCTTCTTTACGCGCACTGGGTCTCAGTCACATCCTGTATCGTGTTATGAAATATCCTGTAGCCCAGCAGCAATTACATGCATGCAGCAGGAGGAGGAGGAGGAGGAGGAAGAGGAGGCCCACCCATTATCTTTGCAGCAGCAGCAGCAGCAAGAGGAGGAGGAGAAGAATAAGTGGAGGAATAGAGGGGTGGAGGGAGGAGAAGTGTAAAGTAAGGGGGGGTAGGGGGTACGAAAAAAAACAATTAAAAACTGGACTGGACGCCCCCCCCCCACGTTTTCCAGAGCAACAGATGTCAGCCATGCGCTCCACTGCGTATGGTGTGTGTGTGTGAGTGTGACTGAGCCCTCCTGTCATTTGGTTTGTGATGCGACGTGGATTAGACCACGCTTAACAAGCAGGGGATGGCGTGTGTGTCCGTGTGAGTGAGGAGTGGGGGGGGGTCGCAAACCCCCCTTCACTGTACATATTTGGCGCTTTTACGCACAGATTCCGCACCAAACCTCTGACTTCTTCTGGTGCAAATATATAGTTTTGGTTGTGTCTTGATGAGTCCGAAAGTTTAATTCATTCATCTGTTAACTCCTACATGAACGTGAGCCTCGTTACCCGGCATGCAAAGGGTTACCCCCCCCTTGCACAGAGCTGCCTGCAACACATCCATATATTGTCCTAACAAGCCCAGATCTCCTCCACGCGTCCCACAGCTGCTGCTCTTTTTCCACACTAGAGTATGAATGGTCTGTTTCCAGAAGGGGTGCTACTTCTCTCTCTCTCTCTCTCTCTCTCTCTCTCTCTCTCTCTCTCTCTCTCCCTCCCTTCTTCCTCTCTTCACTACTCCCCATACTTTTCCTCCGCTTCGAGAAAAAAGAAAAAAGGGGGGGGAAGAAAAAAGCTCTGTGGAATCTGAGTAAGCGCTGTGGTTTGGGCTGGGCTTGCATGGGAGCAAGCGTGCCCAAAAATGGTAATAATCGGCCCCTCTCGCTCACAGTTGGAAAAACTTTTTCCCCAAGTTTCTCTCTCTCTTGCTCTGTGAAGCTCCAGGCTCCCAGTTTCCTGGATTATGTCATCGGCAGGCTGCTACCGGGCGAAAGCAAATCATGGGGGAATAAAGGGAAGGTATGCAGGGCCGAGGTCAGGTGTGAACAGCAGACTGGGCTCCCTCTCACATTATCTGCTGCTTCTACTTCTCTCCTGCCTTTTCAGTCTAAAAGCATTTCATCCAACAGAGAAGGTTGCTCAAGGAGCCATCGTCACCTGATAGCTGAGTTCACACATCCTCTATGATCCAGCCGGGATCACAGAGCTATGTCAGGGTGACACACTTTCCTGAGGACGACCCTCATCGATCTCATCGTCCCGCAGACAGCAGCAATGTTTTATTCATCTGTTCCTCTCCTCAGAGAATAGATAAGTGGTTATTCTTAGATCTGACGAGACACTATAGACACTCACAGGCTGACTGAGAGGACAGCAACCTGAACTCTGTCCTCGGCCTCAGGGAGGGTCAACTGTCACACACACAAACAGGGATAACACACACACACACCACAATTCCTCCCAGGCTCCTGCTGATGAGCAGACAATGTAGAAGGCTTTCAATGTTTCCCCCATCGAGAAAACCATCGTCTTTATGTATTCTTCTGATCTGTTTAGTGTCTTAAGGCATCAAACAACCTCCTGGAGGGGCCTCGTTGGGCCTTTAGATGATGGCTGGTTCATTTAGTGCTGAAATAGAATTAACAGGCCTGAAAAACATAGACAAGAGGGAGGAGGAAATAGCAGAAGATGGACGTTGGTGTGTTTTTGCTTTAAAAGTGCAGAAATCAGAAATCATGGACGTGCAACTACACTTGATTCAGCTTCTCTACATGAACACCATTAATTTATTTGTCAAGAAGTGATAATTGGGAGGCAGGAAACACTTGAGATCCTGTTTGACTCTCAGAGAAAACAATACTGTCGGTGCTTTTTACTTCTTTAAACCCGTTAAAGTCTCTTTATTTGGACTTTAATGGTAGCATATACCAAATAAAGTAGAGAAGCACATATTGCGTATAGGTGAGGACTTTGTCACAGGCCCTGTTTTGCAATTCCCTTTTCCTGCCTACAGACTCAGCTTGTCAGAGAGTGCTTCAAATATTTTGAGTCCGATGCAAGTCCTAACCTGACCCCTCAGGTATAAAGGCGCTGCTATCCTCTGATCTTGGAATCTTAATGTCTTTCCAGACCCAGGTGTCTCAGCCACACGATGCTGGAGGTTACTTAAAGCGCCGGCTCGCTTATGTTTCCCCGCAAAGCAGAACTTTGTCCCACCACCGATAAACAAACAAGCAAACGCACGCCACATCTGTTTACGAGCACAGTTTCCAGTTTTGGTAACTGGAAGGTGGCGTTCAGGTGTTAACTGCTGTAGCTAATTTGTCCAGGTTTGTCCTTATAAGGATAAAAGCTGCAGTACCTTGGATCGGGTGCTGCCTGGAAACCTCCCGCCTCTCACTTCCCATCTCCCACACCCCAACCTCCGTGATCCCAAACACTCCCAACCCACACCCACATTCCCCTGCTCCGACTGAACAAGCCAGGTCATAGATAACATCCGTGATCTGCTCACCTCTGCCAAAAAAAACCCTCTTCTCTTGTTTTAGTGTCTCGAAATGATCAGTTCTGACAGACGTAGACTGTGACGAGTGAAATAATGAAACATGACGTGACTCTTCATTTAACCCGATGACTTAATTGTTTTGGGGTGTAATCAAAGTCTGTGTGTTCAGTAGGAACTTGTCTTGTGACTGATATACAGGAAATGCCCACTAAGCGAATCAGTCATTGGACTCGTCACCCCTCCACACTGAGTTATCAGCGCTCTCTGGGCGTCCAAGCCCAACACCCTGGCCTACATCTTACGAAATGTCACTGCCTCTGGAGAAAATAAACTGAAATACTGATTATCAGGAAGAAACAACAAGCCTGGTTCTGTTTTGTGTGTCCCAGGAGTTATTAAGTCACGGTATCTGACAGGTTTCAGTCGCCAGGAAACTGACTCAACTCATGAATGACTGTGACGTTGCAGTTGGCCGGTTCCAGCACTGCAGCTGTTTACCAGATTGCATAATAGGATGTGTAATGTCAGCTCTGACCACCTCGCAAAAATGCTTCCCGTCATCGGATTCCTCCGCTCCCATGATGCACCTTGCACAAGCGCTATAGCAACAAAAGACGGAGCGCGTCACAGACGGCCGGTGACAAAGCAGGGAGAAAAGAATGAATCCCCCCTCTCTCTCTGTGTTTGTCTGATCTCTACCCTGATGAAGGCCTTATGTGCTGAAATGTTGCTTCTTTTCATTAAACATGAGCTCACAGAAGAGTGAGACACTGTTTTTAACTGTCTGGCTGTCCCGGGCTGTTTTCCATCCTTTCAGCCCACAGACTTTGTGACGTGGTAGCTGATGTCAAAGCCAATTAGATGATCAGTTTAATATCACTCTCTGAAGCTGCTTTCAGAGGTTCACAGAAATTCAGGAACGCAACTGGGCGTGTTCATGATGTTTCTAACATGTGACGGACACGAAAAGAGAAATACACGTAGAAGATGCTGGCAAAAATGTCAAATCGGAAAAACAATGAGATTTGAGAGTGTTCGGTGATGAGGGCCGACCCCATTGTTGATGTGCTGTAAACAAAAACACAATAATTCTGCAGCGGAATTTAAATCTCATGTCCTCTTTCAACCAGGCGCCAGTCCTCTCCTGAATGTTCTGGACATTCTCTCGTTGTGTTGTGTAGTTTTGTGTCCGACCCCGAACAATCTCCTGCTGCGTTTCCTCGTATGTGAAAGTCCGGAAAATGTCTGGTCCGCAGTTCTGGGGGCTGTAATACCAGCAGATCTCCGTGCACAGATCAAAGTGAACGCACCAAACAAAGGGGTTAGTCATGTTAGCCCGTGAGCTGTAGAGGTGCAGCTTTTGTTACCTACAGACCGAGCCACGCTTGGTTTACCCTCTTCTTCTCTTTTTATGCTAAGCTAAGCAAACCAGCTCAGTAGGTTAGTTTTAAACAATCATGAATCAGGGTTTTTATTTAACCTCTCATCGAACTCATCGAACTTTAAAAGAAAAGAGTCAACTATTCCATTAGGGAGAAGATGAACAATGGGAATCGACCTCGCGTCTCAGATGGCACCTCCGTCTGACTCAAAGACGCTTCAGGGAAATGAGCAACCTTGTGTGGAGCTCCACGGGCGGGAGAGGGTTCAGTTTCCGTTTCGGAGTCACTTAGTCATCTGTCAGGGTGGCTGCCGCGCACGGTGAGATAGTCTGAAGTCAGGAAATTGAAAGAAATCTTAATAAAGGTCTGACAGCCCCGCGCCCGCTTGCTGTCGTGGTTAGCGCTGGTGGACTGTAAATCCCAACAGGAGCTCCCCCCGGCGAGCCAATCAGCCGCCCCGGTCACGCTGGCCGGGCTCTGTCTCGTTTGTCCAGATTGATGGGGTCACACGCTGACACCCCGGCCTCGGGGGAGCATCCAGCCGCCCCATCACAGGGAGAGTTATGTGCCACCACCTCATCCTGCTGGGTTCGATGAAAGGTGGAGACCCCCTGATTTTACATTTTTCAATGAAGATGCAAATTGTATTGTTTCAAATCTTGTTGACAGCGTAATGGCCTTAAAATAGCTTTCAACGATTTGACATCACCCAGAAATAGTCTACTAGTGAACAGATCTAAGTTTCAAACATAACAGTTTATAGCTGAAACAGGACACTTAGCTAAATTTCTATCAAAAACATGAACATTTAAACTTTTTAAACACTTGAATACAACAGCTGCTGAAATTCAAACCTGTGAACTACCATCAAGCTCCCTTTTCTAACCACCTCCGCCCCCCCTTCCATCTTTTCTTCTGTCCGTAAGTCGATCCTGCGTGAACATGTCAGGTTCGATCGTTTCATAATTAAGCGAAACACCTTGTTAATGAGAAGCTCTCAGTCCGGAGGAAACCATCTCGTCTTCACAGCCCGAAGCTGCTGGACGATGGACGATATGTCAGAGGATCCCGACCTGTGTCTAGTGACTCGCTCACAACCCGACTCTACGTCTCAGGCGGGGGGGTTTTGTTCTCCACTGGGCTGTGGCTGTGGCTGTTGATGGAGAGCTGGTGGCGGTGTTTACCAAAGAAAAGCCAATGTGACAGCTGACAAAGATTGATCCTGTAGAGAGTTGTTCTACTACACACACGAGGGAAAAGTTCCTTTCACTGTGCGAACAACATCATTTGGTTTTGATCCGTGCTACAGGCTTGGCTGTGTGGATGGTGAGGTTGGTCTTTATATGTCAGCAACTATTTGATGGATTGCCTCGAACCTTTGGGCAAACCTACATGGTTTCTGAAGTTAGCATCACAATGAGGTTCGCATTTTGGGTTTTGAGTGAAATGTCTCATGAAATTTGCTGCAGATATCCATGTAATGATTATAATGATGTCGGTGGTCCCTTAACTTTTTATTTAGCGCCATCATCAGGTCACAATTTTGGTTTATGACTAAATATCTGCAAAGCTAATCCCATTCCCAGCATCAGGTGTCCCTTTAAGTATTAGCTAGCTAATGTTAGCATGCTTATGCACTGAATCCGAATGGTGAACATGTTATTTGCATGTTAGCATGTATGTAGTATGTAGTATGTATAAGCTCTTCCGCACGTAGACTCTTGGCCTTGTTAGAAAATAAAATTACCTTTGTCAACAATCTTAATTATATAAATCAGATCAGAAAATAGAAATGACTGAACACTTATTGGATTAGTTGTAACTTTTCTATCATGGAGGGTTTGTTTTCTAGCAACGGAATAATAATAATTAGTGTACAGCATCTCCTCTGTTTCTGCTGTGCAACCTCTTTCCCCGGCTGACAGGAGAGAGAAGTTTGAACCCCAGTGTTTCTCAGGCTTGGAAAACATTTTCATGCTGTTGTTCTAGTTCTGGGCCCTGAATACTTTCCTTCTTTTATTTGTTCCAGGAAGGTGAAAGATAATTCATCCTCATCAAGCTGCAAACAGCACATGGGTTTTTTTGAATTCACTGTTTGAAAAGTCAAATGTGAGCAATTACCAGGCTCTTATCTGAACAGCTCCCAAATGCCAGGGCGCTGATGCAAATAGCTTATTTTCTCAGGCTTACGCTCCAAATTTAGAAACGTACACAGAAATTGGCTCTGTGCTTACAGGTCAATAAAAGCGTTTGGATTTGTTTGACTGCTGAGTTTGCATTCGGAGTGTTATTGATAATCATCCTGCACAGTCTGGAGTCTGCTGGTGTATCCACAGTTTGCTGGAAGCTTGAGACCCCAGACCTGTTCCACACCCACCAGGGGATTTGGGGGTCAAGGTGCATTTCCTGTGGAGCTAAAATTGCAGGGTTAAAAACCTGCTCGATCCTTGACCACGTCTGGAACCACTATGCACTTATGGTCACATGTATCCAATAGTATACGACCTAGGGGGGGTTTGTAGGTGATCTGCGTGCATGTTTCCGAGGAATTTCGCTGCACCACATGGGAAGGAATCAGACGTAGTCGGGTCTTTCCTGTGCTAATGCTATTAATCAAACCACATGCATTCTCCAGCGCCTGAGCTCGCTGCGAGGCCTCTCTTTGAAGCCGAGAGGGGGGGGGGGGCTCGCACTGTACTCGCAGAGTCTATGAACATGTGAGTGTATTAGTTGTAAGCCTCCTCACAGGAGCAGCTGCAGCGCGTCTCGTTTAAGTGAAAGCAGCTTTGAGTAAACAGATACCGAGGTAAGAGCAGGCAGCGGGCGCACCTTTCCATTCAGTAGCTGTATGGGTGGAGCCCCGGGGTGGGGGAGGAGGAGGGAGGAGGGAGGAGGCAGAGCGTGGAAGAAGAGGCTCAGACAGAGGAGCTTTCAGGTCTCTGCACAAAGACGGCGTGTTCAGGAGGCCATCTTTTGTCCCTGTGTCAACCTGGAGTCAATAATTTATCCTCACCAGCCACAACGGTGACGAGGCCTCAGTGACTCTTAAAGGGCGTTTCCCCCCCCTGAAGCTGCTCTGTCATTAACAGTGTGGGTAGTTACGTTCCTTCAGGGACCCCCGAGTCGGAAGTTGCAACTGAAACGCCCCCTCAAGTCGGAGACAGTAGTGAAAGCTGTAGTTTGTACTGTTTATTAGCACGTCTGTCATTAAATGTGTCGTCCGCACGCAGAACTCTCCAATTACTGTCTGTGGACGTGTTGTTACGGTGATGCTGTGCGTGAAATGCAGCGCAGTGCGTTATTATGAAGTGGTTTTGCTAACAATGGCTAGTAAACATTGTTCCTGTGCAACTGGAACGCGATCAATTCACCTTCTAATACACTTGATTCTCTCAAAAGGTAAATTATCTTATCAAGCTTACAAAGTGTGATGCTAAAGTGTTTGATGAACACCATGTTTTTTCTTTTCTCTGAATTTTGCCTTGATATAGTTCTTTTTTTCCTGGTGTCTGTTCATACCACAGCCTCCATTGCTCACACCAACCACTTAGTGCCCCTTCTTCCTCTGTTTATCCAGAATCAGCTGCTGCTGCTGCAGCCGGATATTTATCAACGCATCATTTCCCATGTGGCGGAGTATTTCTCCCTGGTTAGGATTATGTGGCTGGTTCCGACTGTGTAGGACTGCGAGGAAACACTATTTAAATGAGGGCAGTGGGAGTAAATGTGGCTTTTTCAGGCAAATAACTCAAAATCCAACTTCACATAAAAACAGTTTGACATTTTTTGGGTCATTATCTTTTACTTTTGTCATTTTTCCTGTCTCCATTTGCTCCTTCGCACCATCATCTATCTATCTACCCTCTGAAGGGGGAGATGGATGTGACTGAGTGGGTGGGGGAGGGTTTTAAGAGAAGTTTTTCCTGCCTGCACATATTAAAATCTCCCTCTAGTCTTATCAGGAAGTTTGTCTTCTTCTGCACGCAGGGTGGTGGTTATTTGCTCTGTGTGTTCTAAACAGTTAATTGTAGCATTTTAACTATGAAGACAGGATGTTTCTTGGGGTTTTATTTACATTGTAGCCAATTAAAGCTAAAGCACAAGTAGGTCAATTAAATGCAGTGAATCAGTCTTCCTAGGTGGCCAGAGGTTAGAGGCAGGGGTAAGAAGAAAAGTAGAGTTAGTGTGAATGTTTCTGTGAACTGAGTTTGATGATAATGTTGGAACTAAATCAATCCGTCAATCTGTGTCAGTTAAGTCCTTGGGGAGAGAGTGTTCTGATGAAATCGAGGCCAAAGGCTATTTGTACCATTGCTCTCTTCCACTTTCCCAAAGTGGGACAAGTAGCCTATTGAATGTCTGAATTTCAATCAGTGGTTTCCATTGATCGTCTGGTCCACTGGTGCTCATGGTCAGTTAGAGCTGACTCCCTGCAGGGACTTCACGCACTGCTGACTCCGTACTGCCTGTGATACGCTCTGCACAGTTAAATTCTGCAGCAGCAAACCAGCACTGACCGAC
Source organism: Hippoglossus hippoglossus (assembly GCF_009819705.1). Lineage (NCBI taxonomy): Eukaryota > Metazoa > Chordata > Actinopteri > Pleuronectiformes > Pleuronectidae > Hippoglossus > Hippoglossus hippoglossus. The sequence goes on along the minus strand of NC_047172.1, from coordinate 4,640,143 downwards.
ATTTCTCACCCCCCCTGCGCTACTTTTATGTCACAGTTTCCCGGCTGCAGGATTAGTCTGCACGCTCCCGACGTTACCTCATTTGCAACAGTAAACAGGCAGCCACTCTGCAGTGCTCAGGGCAGATCTCATTACAAGTTGTATCAGACGCCTCCCCTCCACGGCCCCACCCCTGGTAACTTGGCACAAAAGGAGCGCCCGCCTGCACCGTTGTTGCCGTGTAGTGGAGAGCCCTTGGCCGAGCGGCGGGGCAGTGGAGTGGTTTGAGCTGTGTGAAGTGCTGGCAGGTGCTGTGGCTGCTGGATGGACTCAGGCAGTCGAGGAGGGAGGGTGATACGGCAGCTCTGCCGGTCTCAGCTGATGGTGCAGTTCATTCATGTCGTGAAAGCACAAGTTCAAAGGTGGTGAATAACTCAGCGGAGGACAGACGTTGAACTGTTCTCATGGTCGTCCTCTTCTTTTTCACTCTGACTTTGCCGTGAACCATCTCTTCCTTTTTTCGCTGGTCGTGATTACAAACCTCTGTGACCTTCTGCTGATCCTGCTCAGAAACACAGAGGAGACACTCAAATGCTCACAAGATGTTTCATTGCCCAACAGAGAATACAGCTCCTCCAGCTTGGATACTTTGACTGATGTGATCGCTCAGACACATTTACTGCAGTTATATTAATATTATATTCATATCTATAAATGTACTGTGCTTTTCATGTGCACATTGTGGGTTTTTATATTTAACACACTCTCTAAATCTAAATTAGCCTTCCACAGTGGGTCCTGATGCTCCAGCTCTCGGTTTCAACTTTGACCGATCAAAATCCTCGTCCCGCCTGCTTCACTTACATATGGTCCACTAGTGCAACTCGTCACACTAGTGACACGTGTTTGACCTTACTAGTGTAACTAGTTCAGTCCAGAAAGGGTCACTAGTCACACTAGTAAGACATAAAAAAAGTCTCACTATTAAAATACAGGTAGAACTAGTGACGCTAAAAGTGTGACTAGTCTTATCTCTCAATAAGACAACAGCTCTTGTCTAACGTTTAACTCATTAATGATGAAGTATCTGACCTACATGTTTTGTTCCTGTAGAGGATTGACAGAGGCAGTAAATATCTGTGGTTATGTCGACTTTTATTAGGGACAAAAAGGGACATAAGTAGAAATAAATAAAAAAAAATGCAGGAATAAATAATTAATGACATAATAAAAAACAAATGAATAATTCATTTTGGTAATGAAAAATACTATTTTGTATTTATTTGTGCATTTCAACATTTATGTACGTCTGTATTTCTGTCTCTGTATGTTAATAAGGTGGGCGGTCCTAACATCAGCAGGCTGACTTAACCTGATTCATACTGGTTCTTACACAATACATGCTGGTTAGAATTTTTTGTCCGACATGTCAGTGACACCCAGGACATGTCTTATGTCTTTATTCTAAGAATTCAGACGCGTCTTCTGCTCCGTATATCCATAAATGTAAGGTGTTAAAAGCCAAATCCTCTTTTTCTTACCTGAAAAATGTCCAACACAGGAACAATATCCACCTCTTACCTCAGAATTAAAACTATATCTACATTATATGTAATTACATATATATATATAGTTTTAATTGTAGAAATACAGACATAAATAAATGTAAAAATTTAGAAATACAGAAATAAATAATGTAGAAATGCATAAATAAGTAAATACATGTAAAAATACATAAATAGCATTTTCATTACCAAAATGTATTTATTTATTTTTCATGTATATAAATAAATAAATTCAACTATTTATGTATTTCACTATTTAGTCATAATGTCATAGTGTATATATTAAACTAAATACATCAAAGACATATTAGACATTGTTGTTCCATTGTTCCTTTGATGTTGTCTAATTAGACTTCATTGCCTAGAGACACTTTGGTACCTACTGTTCGTACATATTGTCCCTGCTGTTTAAGGCTCACACCACTTTGTACAGAAAGGAGAAGACAGAGAAGAAGAAAAACATGACAACAACAAATTTTCTCTCATCATTTGCAGCCGTTGATATTACCACTGATGAAACAGGTAAGTAAAACATTTATTTGACATTTGAAGAAACCTTGCAGGTAAAGAGTTTGAAAAAAATATTTTTGTATATTGTGAATCCAATTATTCAGATGTTTAAGAGAAAAGTAGAGATGAAGAAACAGAGAATGTGTTGGTTAAATTTATGGGAACAACAATGTTGCGGCAATAGTACCGGCGAGAACTCCTCATTGTTACCTTCACATGTTCTCCTTCTTTGTCACAGATGAAATGATCAAGGCAGAGAAATGTGCCACAGAGGAGCCACAGAGCGACATTTTGTGCAGCAGCACCAGTAGCTACCTCGTCCAGGACATTATTGGATTTGGGGTCTTTGGCAAAGTTGCCTGTGCTTTTAATATGAGCACATCGCAGGAAGTGGCCCTCAAGATCTTAAAAGATGAGCATGCTGGTAAAACAGAGGTAGAGTAGATCACGTTTTTTCACATTTTCCTGCTCCTGACTTGTTTATCAAAAGAAGTGCTGACACCACGCTGTCCCTTACACTTCCTTTATCATTTCTCCTGTTTCCTCCACAGATCAAGATGCTTGAAGCCGTGAAGGTTCTTGATCCAGTGAAAAACAACCTGGTTCATTTCATTGAGACGTTCCAGGACAAAGGTCAAACATGTCTTGTGTTTGAACGGCTGGATATGGACCTTTACTGCCTGTTAGAGCAAGACAAGTATCCAATGACACTCCGTGAAATCCGGCCGATAGCGTACCAGGTAACAACGATGTGGCTTTTTAATCATCAAGTGGTAACATAGTCAGCCGACTGAGAAAAGACTTACTGAAGTAACATAATTGTATCTATAACTAACATTTGACATTGTTTCCTTTGTCTCTGCAGTTGCTTAAAGCCTTGAATGCGCTGAAAAGCATTGGAGTGGTTCACTCAGACATTAAACCCGACAACGTAATGCTGGTTAACCATCAGAAAGAGCCCTACAGAGTCAAACTGATTGATTTTGGCGTGTCCTTCATATCTTCGCTGGACTCACTCGGGATGACAATTCAGGCTTTGGGCTACCGGTAAGTTTAATGTGGAAAATTCATTGTTTAACACGTGTGTTATTGTTGTAAATGATCCACCAGACATTGTCCTAATATTCACATGATGAATTTAACAATGTACTCAACAGCTCTTGTGATTCTTCTGTGTTCACACAGTGCACCTGAAGTCAGCCTGGGCCTCCCCTTCTCTGAGGCCATCGACATGTGGAGTCTCGGCTGCCTGCTTCTCTTTTTGTACCTGGGCAGCGACCCCTTCTCCAGCTGCGAGTACCAGGCAGTAAGAAACCAGATATATGTTCATTTAAATACAAAGATAGTTGCATTCAGACACGTGTCCAATCACAACAGGGGACTTGATGTAGGATGTGATTCTTTGTGTTCTCTCTCCAGATGAAAGCACTGGTTGACATGTTGGGAATGCCGGCTGACCACCTCCTCAGTGCTGGGAGGTACACGCACTACTACTTCAAGAAGGACGAGCACTGGCCAGAACCAGGATGGTGGATTAAGGTATTTTAACCACAATATTTTGTCTCCCAATAAGACAGCAGCTGTTGTCTGATGTGTAACTCACCTGACCAACGTGTTTTGTTCCTGTAGACCCCCCTTGAATACCACAGCAGCACTGGTATTGAGCCCAAGAAGGAGGAAAGTTTATTTAAAACCACCCAGGACCTGATAACAGTAAGTCGCCCATTTCATTACTGAAGAAATAATTATGTCTCAAATATTTTCAGCATACATTTTGCTTCATTTCAAAAAATATTACCAAGGGAAACATACAAGAAAGACACCCGACCCTGAGCAGCGCTGCCTAGAATACCAATGTGTTTTAGAATCAAGAATATGCATCTTATTCATCCATTTCTTTAAGAAAGAGATCACAGGTCCGTTCGAAAACCTCTAGTCTGTCATTGAGGACATGTCTGACTTTTATCCAAGTTGTTATCCAATGTTCAAAAGTGAAGAAATAATGAATTCCAAGCGTCTCTGTTGAGGGACAGGAAGCCGTTGAACTAATCTCTCGTCTACTGTGTTTTTAAATCAGCTCTACCCAGTGACGCAGGGCTCTGATGAGCTCACTGACAGGAGAGCTTTCATCAGCCTCATCAAAGGCCTCCTGGTGATGGACCCAGACATAAGGCTCACCCCAAAGATCGCACTGTCGCACCCCTTCCTCACGATGGTCCCTCTGATGAAGGACAAGGACAGCCCATAGTAAGTGACTGTAGATATTGAATCAATAGGAAAAAAAAGTGTTGACTGATTGAGTGATCCTCTAACGTATTGTTGTGTTTTATCCAGTTTTGCATATTGTCAGTTTATAATGCAGGAGATGGGATTCGACAATGAGGAGTGTGTTGATACATCAGCATCAGAGGAGTCGGTCATCACCAGCGGCCGACAGGAGGACGCTCCGGCTGAGGAGACATCGGCCAATGAGAGGAGTCGACCTGTCAAAGTGGAAAGCCGATGGAGACGGCCAATGAAAAGCGTCCCAAAGTTCTTTGACAGAATTGTGCGGAGATTATTTCGGAAAAAAACACCCCCCTCCCCTCGGTCCTGTCCCAACTCTGTTTGTTTCAACTCTCACTATCTGGCCTGACGTGACTTAAGAAAAAAATAAATAAATAATGCTTCAAACCCAAATCATTTCCTCCCTGTTTCTGCTTTGGAGACGACGCCACGATGGTTTGGTCAATTCAGTTTGAACACATCTGCTGACGACCGACATGTTCAGCCAATCATCTAAAACACTGGGCTACACTTTTTAATAATATTGGAAAAAAAGACAAATGCTCACAGATTTGATGTTGATCGACGAATCGTTTCATCGACTCATCATCTCAGGTTCAACCTCAACACTATGAGATATTTACAATCTGAATGAATCCCACCAGAAACACAGCATTTTGCCAATATTGCGCAATAATTCTTATTATTTCTCATCATTTTCTCAAAATCTTTGATTCATCAACGACGTCTCTTTTGTTCTTCTCTCTCGTAAATGCTGCGGAAGCGTGATTGACTTGTTCTCTCTGCATGTCCCCACAGCCATGGGAGTGTTTTTGCATTGCCCATTTCTTTCTTTGACATAAATCCTCTGAAGTCGCTTCCTGGTCGTGGACAGAGCAGGTCAAGTGGAGCTGGACTGGAATCGACTGTGAAACCCATGATCAAGGTTTCAGTTCTTGTGTGACCGGCTCACCTCCAGTCTGTGCACACACCATGCTCCTGACTAGTTGCTCCGTTGTCAACCTCCGAATCCACCGAAGCTCGCTTTCAGTCCAGGTTTATTTGCCGAACTGAAAGAGTCGCTGCTTCTCTGTTTGACTCACATGTGGAAGTGATGATCAGGAAGCTCAATCCTGTGTGTTTGCTTCTCAGAAGGATCCCACGGATAAACAACACTGGGGCCAAAGCAACAAAAGACTGCAGCTCCACCTCCCATATCCCACACACAGAGAATGTTTTCATGTATAAGAAGCACATAACGTACATGAGAACCATATGTGAACATTTGGGAAGCTTAATTGAATTACATGTGGTAAGATATGCATGTAAAATAAATATAAACGATCAGTAAGAAATGTCTAAATGTGGATTTTTGACAGTGGAAAACAGCCGTTGAGAAAACAATCTCCCCACAAGGTCCATTTAGCAGCTGCTCCGGAGCTTTTGATCAAGTCACTTGATCTTTATCTGCAGTCAGAGTTTTCCCAGATGAATTGTAGATGTTTAGATTTCTGAGCACGTTTAAGTCTTCTTGTCTGTGTTTTCTTAAAATCTGCATCTGGGGGGGGGGGGGGGGGGGGGGGGGCTCCCAGTGTTTCACCTCAAGTCCGAGTCCGTACAGCATCGAGCAGCCTGCGACTAATACAATGCAAAAACTGTTTGATTCCTATTTCTGACGAGCGTCACTTCTGCTTTACAGTTTAGTCTAAACCTCAGTCGTTGCTCATTTTCATTTTCATTTGCCAGTTTTACACACACTTCTTGTGTATGTACCTGCTTTTTTAAACTGACAACACTTTACCAACTAACACAATGCTTTTAGAAGACTTTTTAAACGTGTCAGGGCACAGTCGCACATTCGTGATCATCTTCATCTCCACACATTCCACCACTCTATTATAAAAGAATTGTGATAAAGATATTGCAAAATGTATTAAATGTTAATGTGGTCCACAAATTAGACTTTTAAAAATCTATTAACTTGTGTTTATATGAATATTCACGAAAAAGTCGTATTTCTGAGGCAGGTTTCAGTCTAAAAATGGACAAATCGTTTTTAGAGATAGAGAAATGCAGCGTGCTGATTCGCTGCAGAGTTCTAGTAACACTTCAGGCACAGTTTCCTCACTGATAACCTTTTTTGCATTCGTAGATAAACTAGCACCACTGACGTCTTCATGTGACACTCGTCCTGCAGGTAGTTTTGGTCCTAAATTCTCAAAACTACCTCTGAAAAGTTTGTCAAATACAGAAAACTTCCACAAATTCTCATGTGAAATAATCACTAATAACAGAAAGAATGTGGGGTTTCTTTCTGCATTAACAGTAAATGGCTCATCCCTCGTCAGCACTTAAGCACAAAGGCCTCAACGTGGACACATGCAGTACAGTTGATGTGTGGACGGAGTGTTGAAAGCGTCCTTTGTTCTGGTGCAGGGTGGCTCCTCCCAGCTCAGCATTTCTCCGAGTCAGGTGACGGTCAGCAGTGAAAAAAAACAAAAAACGCTGCTGTGGCACAAAGCAGCACCGGGACCGAGCCGCACGCTTCCCATGGCACGAGCGCCGCAGGCCAAACGAGCCGGAGCTGACTCATGACTACTGTTGTGATTGGGGCGAAGTGGGCCACTGTACTTCCCATCACCCTGTTTAGATTGGCGTCTTCGGTGTTGTCACAGAGCGTCGACAGCTCAGGCATGACTCAGGACTTTTGGCTGTGCTGACTCGTCGTGTTAACAAGTTTATTCCTGTTCCAAAATCCCCTTTCTTTTGCTTAAGAAAAAACAAATTACAAAGTTAGGGTACAAAGGAACTTCTACACTGGGTTGATTCTAGTTGAGTTAAAGTCCAGGATTCTCCTCACACTCCGCTCCCTGAGCCGCTGAAGCAGGGAGTTACATGTTCCCGCTGAGCTTTTGACCCACTCGCTGCTCAGCACGGCCTCTTTGATGCCGGGCGCTGCATTTGAATAGCATCTGCTCGTGGATTTGCATCCGATTTGTGTGCCCGGGAGATCAGCTGCCTTTTCTTATCAAACACGTGTCCGGCTCAGTTAGACATTTTTCAGAACATGGACAAATTTGTTGTCATCGCCAATTATGGAAATGAAACCTCTTCTGTTTCTCTTCTGCTGAAGCTCGGGTCTTGTTTCTTTCAGTTTGTAGATTGAAGATAAAAAAAAAGCGTGGGAAGTTTTTTTTGTATGTTGATAAGTAGAAGTATTTTAACTGTAAAAATGACTCAACAGGTTACTTAATGGCTGCTGCTCACTGCTAGAGGATTATCGGTGGATTTTGGGTCCGATTCCGCTCTCCTCAACGATTGTGTTACGGATTTGAGGCTGATCTGAGCAGATTATCAGGCCAAATTATGTGTTTATGTGTATTTATTTTTTTATTTAAAAGGAACAATGCACATTAATTAACACGCGTACTTGTTCAACGTGTAAATGTGCGAGATTTAGCCGCTAACAGGCTAGTTTTCATCTGCAGTCCCTGGCATCCTGGATCCTGTAGTGTGAAGGGTTTACAGACATTATGTTGATTTCACCAACTAAATCGTGAATATCAAAGATGTTTGACATTTGTCCATCCAGTGTGTGTGTTCCAACGATTAAGAATCGGACAAATGACATCTGTCGCCATGTCTGTGGTCTCCCACGTTTAAAAAAAGTTAAATATAGAAAGTAGAAATAGGAAATCAAGCAGAACACAAGTAAATATAGTTTTTTTTATCTTTGAAAGTGATGGAGGTTTGATTAAACACCAATTTTATCTATTTTACTTTTACTTGAACTGAAAAACGTAGGCTCCAACAGAACTTCCCTTGAAAGTCATTAATTTCAGGAATGACGTGATCACACTGTGAACCCTCGTCGTCGCAGATGTTTTTTGTGATTGTAAACTCGTGTTGCGTGGGGTGTTGTGTGTGTGTGTGTGTGTGTGTGTGTGTGTGTGTGTGTGTGCTTTACGTGCTGAGTCCCAGCGAGAGATAGGGGATTCGCGGATGTGAGTTTAAGAGCCTCGGCGCGACCGAGCTGTTTGTTTGTGGGTCTCCAGGCTTTTGTGGTTGTCATAGCAACCGCCCAGTGTTAGCTGCTCTGCGGCATCTCTCACAGACGAGCCACAGTCTTTGTGAAATGAACTCGGCTGAGGAAAGAGCTATTACCACACTTTGACTCTCCTTGTAACACACACACACACACACACACACACACACACACACGCACACGCACACGCACACATGAATATGCATCAGGGCCTCTTTGGGCCACAACAGAGTAAATATCAGTGCACTGGTCACAATGGCTGCTATTCTTTGTCAGACCACACTTTTTGGCTGGTTCACTGCTCCGTCAGCACGTGCTCAGGAGGTTGTGTTCACGAATGTGTGCACATGTTGAAGTGTGAAGACTGTGTGTGTATGGATTTGTGCACAGATTGTATTCAGACAGGCTGTGTGTGTCTGTGTGGTAGCATTTTTTTTTTTTTTAAACCTTGCATTCATGCTCTATGTGGGGTGCATTAGCTTATGTGCACTCGCCCTCGTGCACACGTGCGTGCTGAGGCAGCAGCCACAGCAGTAGATAAGTGTAATGGGAAGACTGTGCTGAGTCGGCAGTTCACAGTCACAGTGTGTACGAGTGCCAGGTCGGATAAATGCTGCACCTGAGAGACTGGAGCTCTGTCATGGCTGCAGAGCTGGAGGAAGGAATCACTTCCTGTGTGTGTGTGTGTGTGTGCGTGTGTGTGTGTGTCTGTGTGTGTGTGTGTGTGTGTGTGTGGGATGACAAGCAAAATAAAGTCATTTAGAAATAAAAAAAACTGAATATGTGCAAATGAAATCATTTAAAATACATCAATCAGATGAATCTATTAAAAGTAATCGTAAAAGAAAAGGATGAAGGTAATATCTAAAAATATGAATGTAAAAGCCTCGTGAAAGTGATTTAAAGAATTTTCCTCAATCCTAATCCTAATTTAAAGCCAATTACACAACACTAAAAACAAGATTTAACAATCACTAAAGTCACTTAAAGGTGTTTCAGAGAGTGAAACACACACACAAACACACACACACACACACACACACACACACACACACACACACACACACACACACACACACACACACACACTACACCAGCTGAGCCTGGTTCAGTGTTTTTGAATGTGTGGGCAGTCAGGCTGTATCCTCCAGTGAGCATTAGAGGAAGGAGACCGAGGGGGATGAATGGTGACCTCTGACCTTCTCGGTGCACACCCCTCGCTCGCTGGCAGATCCCCAGACTTCTGTCCTTCCTCTGTTGCGAAGAGAGCGAGCGTTGGGAAGGCTGCGCGAGAGAGAGAGAGAGAGGGAGAGAGAGAGAGAGAGAGAGATGTTTCCACCAGGTTCAGCAGGCAGAAAGATCATATTGTCCCCGTCCGTGACTCACTCTGAGCCGGGTGGACGGAGCTGTCGTGTCTTTCATGCAGCGGCGTCGTGCTGCTCGTGCTCGAAGTTTAAAGGTCTGCATGTTGGGGCGCCTCCACACGTCCTTGTGTTTGTTTTCTGCGAGTGGCGGCTTCGAAGCCCCTGAAAATACAACACAGTCAGTTGTGATAACATTGTACTCGACAAGAGCCAGAAACACGAGCAGTGTAAAGGTCAGATAAGTTAACAGACAGATTATCTGAAACACTTGTTGGAGGTCAAACTCTGTTATTTTCAAGACGTCATCACAGATTGCAGGAGGTTATCTTTATATCATTATAATGACTTGGTTGATGGTTGATATGACAAAAATTGTTGTTTTATTGTTGTTTTATCCTCTTGTGAAGCACTTTGTGACTTTGATAGGAAATGTGCTACACAAATAAAGCTTATTATCCGTAAATAAATGGATTCTGGTCCAAAGTAATCTTTAATACTGTAAATTATTGTAAAAGGATCAGTTTAGAGCTTCATATCTTGCGCTTGAATGAACACATCGGGGGTCAAAAATCTGGAAAATACAAAACATGCCTCAGAAACCGAACTCTCCCTCCAGGTTCCCCCCCCCCCCCCTGTCTCTGGGAACACGCAGCTCCAGCCTCAGCTTGTTCAGACTCTGCATCACATCTCTTTCCTCTCCTGCCTCCCACTCAGCTGCAGAGATGGACTTGTTGGAGTCTCTCTGTTTTGCCAGATGCACAGAGCTACAGTTCAGCTGTGTGCCGAGGGTCCAGACGCTAGTTTGGCTCCGTCCCCGCTCGTCCTGCTCCGTCCTCGGTCGGAGCGGAGGCTTGGCTCTTATTTCCTCTGCTTTGCCTCCAAACCCAAAGGCAGCGGTAACCTGAGTCTTCTGTTCACTCTGCCAGACCTTCCATGTCAGTTCCGATTAACTTCTTGGACGAAATTTCTTATTTCAGGGTGTAAAGAATATCTGTTGTATATTGAACCAACTGACTGCACTGTCAGAGATGCACATCTGTACTTTTAAAGTTTGTTTTCAACTTTTTTTCGGCCACATTTCCGGCATCATCTCGAAGTTATTCTGCACCTGTTTCTGGTTCTTCTCTGTCCTGATCCACCAAGTTGTCATATACGCGTTCAGTAGTCTGTTGATCACCTGAACATATAAATCTTACTTTTTTTTGTTAGAATACATGTAACTCCTTCACATGAGAATAGTTGATAAAGTTGATTATATCCCAGCATAGCGAGGTTAAATGAAACCTGACGCTTCATCACAGCCAATAAACGGCAAGATTAGACTCTCCAGCTTTCCATCCCTTTAAAGGTCACCACTGGGTAGAACGCTTGTTATTGGTCAACGGCAAATATGTGTGCGTCTCACTGGAATGAATCTTGATGCTTAAGTTTTATGTACATTTACTCAGGTCCAAGAGTGAAGCCACACATCAGTGTTTCCAAATGAGGCGAATTTGTTGGAAAATGTTACAAATTTGAAGCAGGTGGGAAGTTTTCCTGTTCTCTAACACTCAAATGTCCAGAATAGTCTGGAAAGTTTAGGTAGAAGGACGATACTGATTATAAGTCACCCTCCTCCTTTTCCAACATCTGTTCTTGAGAGAGAGATTTCATCCTTTTGGGAAAGTTTCTCTGAGAAGCCGTTGATCCAAGAGGAGGAAGAGTCCTCATCATCGAATCTGTCTCTCTTGTATGAGTGAGACATCAGCGTCTCATAAGTGTATTACACAGACTCTTTTTCTCCCTGCTTCATTTCTGTAAGGTCGCTCGTTTCCCAGTTGTCACAGCACAAGCCTGGGTCGTGACATGGGTTAACCTGCAGGTTAACTGGGCTCATGAAACACCAAGTAGAGCGATACCTCCGCCATGGTGCAACAGGCCCCTGAAGTTCCACAACAAATCCGTCATGTTTGTTTGGACACAGTATTAGAACTATTAAAGATGCATTTAAACTGTTGATTCTCTACTGAATCCACATTATCTCAGCTCCACATTGTTAAGTACAAGTTTGTAGCACCAGAAAAGTCCCCAGTTTTATTCAAGGTAACGAGATGTTTCATTTTGGACGCATCTTTAACGGATTCACATCTTTTTTCCCCGACAACAACTAGGTCTTTTGTTATTGTTTTGTTTGAGAGACCCTTAGTGGCCAAGTGGCATTTTGTACGTTTTAAGAAAGAGATGAAAAGATTCCTGGAGTTCTTTCTTGGCTCATGTCCCATCCTTTTACCAAGTTTTGTGTAAATCCATCCCATAGTGTTTGCACAACCCTGCTGATTAGCAAACAAACAACCTCACCAATGGACAGGGGTGAAAAAAACAACCTCCTCAAATTTGCCTTCATGTGAGAAAAGTTCTCTCCTTCTTTATCACTTCCCTTTGACATTTCCTGGAGGAAGCCGCGGCGCTCCCTTCCTACGCAGATGTCCCTCCAGGGTGCAGTTTATAACCAGAGTGTGCTCCCATTGAACCCGTCTGGTTCGACGCGATGCCCTAATTCCTCACACATGAGGAAATCATCTGGGAGTCTGAGAGGAGAGGAAGGTGTTGTTAGCGGCTCTGCCTTCCTGGCGTAAGAAACACTTTCCACCGGCACTTTCTGTCCCGAGTCTAACGAAGGCGGCAGAAAATAGACTTCACCTCCCTGGGATCCACAGAGGCCCATTCCCCCCCCCCCCACCCAACTCATCCAGACAGAATTCATTCTCATTACTGCTCGAGCTGTGGGTGGCGTTACGCTTTTTTATGTTGTGGTTTTGATACTAAAAAGAGATGGTTTCTCCCCCCACGATCTCATTTATCAATCTTACTTGACCGTTTTTGGAGGAGACGCTGGAAAGATGTTTCTTCTGGACGTCTTTCTTGAAATTTATCTGAGCGTGTGTTTCTGGGGTTTCACCGGGACACGAGAGGCCCTCTCATACCCTGAGCCGGAGACTGGGGCTTGAGAAACTGGCTGCGGTGTTGAAAAGCCCTTTCCTGTGCCGGACGCTCTGCCAGCAATATCTGCCTCTCCTCCCGCCTTTACACTTGTCTGCCCGGCCGTGAGTGGGGACGCTCATGAGCTGGCTTGTTTTAGCGAAAGGATTGTACTAATATGGAACTGGCAGAGAGGCAGGAAATATTTTCCTAACTGAGGTTGATTAATGGAGTGAGAGCGAGGGAGGGAGGGAGGGAGGGGGGGAGTTGGCGAGTGAGAGGTGGGGAAAGGAACGGCAGCGAGGAGAGATAGCAGGTTTCTTAAATAAAAAACTATAAGTGACGGGTTTACAGCTGCTATTCATGAGTCATGACGCAGTTTTTATCGTTAAACTTTATTGAGATTATGCTGCACTTTACTATTTATTCATATTCATCAGTTGATCAATAATATCGACTGATATCAGCCTTTCAAAAATATATCGGTAGCAGTATTTATGTTTGACCTCCTTGTATTATATGTTTGTGTTTTTTTTTATTTTTAGTTATTTATCATAAAGTTTATAGTTAAATTGTAAAATATCAAACCTCAGGGCCTTGGGGAATCATTAACATTTTAAAATATATATATATCGGCCAATATATCGTAATCAGAATACTTTTATTCCTTCATATCAGTATCAGCATCGGCCCCAAAAATCCACATTGGTTTCTATTTTACAGTTAATTGAAAAAACAAGTTAGGTCAAAGTCCTAAAAGTTCTTTTAAACTCTACTTTGCTTGTTTGATTAACACAATCTCACCACAGACAGTCAGAAGGGAAACTGGCCTCAGGTACTTCCAGTCTGCTCGGCTTCGCCTTCTGTGGTTACTACGGGAAAAATGTTGCTGTAATGACGCCGATTGGCAACTTTCCCTGAAACTGATGCGGAGCAGATTCCTCCTGCTCTTGACCCCTGTTGTTTTTACAGCCCGCCCCGGTTCTGGGAGGCTGAGGGCGAGAGGGAGAGAGAGAGAGAGGGAGAGAGAGGGAGTGGGAGAGAGAGAGAGACAGAGAGAGAGAGAGAGAGAGAGAGAGAGAGGAGGGGGATGGCTCAGAAAGTGTACGATCTTCCAGTTCCCCCTGCAGACACAGTCGCTCTGCTCCGTGACACGACATGTTGCAGTGAAGCCGGAGCAGAGCTGTGTCTGAGCTGCAGTAACGAGGGACGACTTTCACTGCCACGTTGTTGTTGATGAGCAGCCGTCGGCCTCCAGAGCTGTGGTGCAGACATGTGAACAGCTCACAGACATTCACAGCACATAGTGTACTCACACAAACTCAACAAGGACACGGTCACACATGGGGAGAACAGGGATCAGACAGGACCCTCTACAGTACTGTGCAGTAAAGAACTGTACTCTTCTCTCCACCCTGAAAAGTCTGACCTGTTCTGAACAGCTGTTTGTGATGTTCTTTACATTTCAGGGTTTGTTTTATTGTTCTGGTGTAACTGGTCAACTTTAGGTAAACTGCAAAGAGTAGATTTCATTGAAGTTTCACAGTTAATCCAAAAGAATAATACAGATAATACATCTTTGTGTTTGTCCCAGAGAATAAGAGCAGTAGTTTTTGTGAAATCCTGCTAACAAACAGACGAACGCAGTAAACGTATAGTAAATTGGTTATTTGAGGGTTTGTAGTGTTGGTTTGTCAAAAAGGTCATTACTGGAAGTTTAGGAAAACTCCAAAGTGGTAGAGAAGTAGATGAAGCCGGCTGAGCTAACGAGCATTTCAAATATCGTGTCTGAGAATCGTGTAATAAGTCAGATAGAATATTCAAGGTAGAAGCTCATTAGGATCATGTTTGTGATGCTGCTCCGCCTTTGGCTATAAATACCTCTGCACAGGGAAAACCCAACGGCTGCAGTTCCACTGGAGTGATGGAAACTAAAATCTCAAGGGTGGAGAAGTGGGGGTGGGGACTTGTTCGTTTGTCCACCAACATAATTAATCATGTTGTGCCGAGCTCCTGTTAGTCTTTCACAAAGCCACACTAGATGCAGGTAATTTATTGCTAAGCTTCACCCGCTGCTGCTACGCCTTTTATTCCCATCTGTATTATAATGATGGAGGCAGATTCGTGGTTATTTCTTCTTGTAGACAATGGTCAGTTTGCCTGAAATAACTGCTGCTGGTTGAAATATGAGTCAGAAAATTAGGTCAGGCATAGTTAAAAAAATGCTTCGTTCGAGGTACCTCTGCAGCCGACAGGACTTCATCACCTAAATATATAGATCAAACAGAGCTTGGATGATGCTGACGTGTAAACTTCCAGCTGCATCCTCCCAAACTCTGAGAGCATTTTGTGGGAATATAATGACTCAGGCACTAATCTGCCTCCACGAACCAGTGGACCTGTAACTCGGTGTCGTGCCCTGCCGACAGCCCCAGAACACCTGAAGAGCCTGGGAGTGTTGACCATAACATAGCCGGGGGGGGGGGGGTCATGAGCCGCAGCCGCTAAACTCCACAGTGACCCAGAGAGCTGGAGCAGCTGCGGGAGGGCCGGCTAATTCTTGTCAGGAGGAGGCCTGTGGTCCGGCCCCGAGCAGCCAGACGTACCCTCCTTCCAGCACATTTAACGAGCTGACATTCTTTCTGTGAACGTTTAGACGTTTTCACAACTCTGCTCTTTGCAGGTCGACTCAAAGCCTTTGACATGTTCAGCTCTTCTGGTCCCGCAGCAGCTGCACTAAGCAGGAGTAGAACTGCACCCGGGTCATTGACATAAATCACGTGTGCCCCTCCACCTCTGTACCCCATTCGCTCAATTGAAATGATGATATTACAAGTTCCATTCTTTTGGATATTCTTTGGTTTGAAGCCGTAACAGTTTGCTGGTGACTCGTTAACAAGTTAAAGGTCAATTAAAGGTCAAAGTTTTCTTTATGCTTTTGCCAACATGCAAAACTTTGAGTTCTAAGGAGGCGTTTGTGGTTAATGAAGTGGAGGGAAAGTAAAAACAAAAAGAGAAAAGAGAGAGGAAACCACAAAACTGAGAAAATGAACCTGCCGAGTCAGCAAACAGCCTTAGCTTAACACTTTGATTCAATTAAACCGTATCCACATTAGCTAATGACACCACAGCCGAGCCCCGATGGGTTCAAATCTTTGGCAAACCTCTCAAGAGAGTATTGATCAGGATTAATTTGAATATTTTACTGCCTTTTGGAGCTTTGGCTTAAATCACGACTAACTTTAGAGAATGACGGTGTTTTACAGGCTGAGGGCGTGTGCCTGCCAGTTGCACATATAAATCACCAGCGCTGGGGTTTCTTCTGTCAGTTCTACCCTTGGAGATAAAACACCATATAATCTGCTCTTTTCCCTCCACATCTTCTGCAGTACCCGCAGCTTCCTTCGGCGCTTTTCATTGGTTGAAACCTGCCAACAAACTGGCACACATCTGAAAACCCCGTGTCCTCCGCACTTTAGTTTATTGATAGCCGTGTAGACCTCATGCCACTCAAGTTTAAGAGTGACCTCATCACAGAAGTTCCACGAGTGCTCAGAAAAAAACCAGCTCGCCAGTGACTTTTAAGTGGCTTTTGTTCCCCCGGCAGTCGAGGGCAGGCCAGCGAGAGACAGTGCTGGCTTTCATAAACGCCTGGCTCTGCTCCTACAGGTCCTCCTCCTTGGAAACATGTTGCCTGATGTTTGGGGCTTGGGTGTAATTAACTCTGGAACTCATAAAGAGGCGTTCGCAGCAGGGTGCACGGCGGGCCCACTCCTCATGCCAGCTCCTGTTGGGCGGCTGAGATCCTGTTTCAGATGTTTTCCATTCGCAGGTTCACGTGCCAGCAATGCCAGACAATCCAGGGCCTGCTACACCTACTGTATACAGAACGCTCCAGTGTGCTGCGGCTCCGCGGGGAGCGGGAAGGACTTAAGCTTGTTAGAGTCCCAGACAAAGGTGGAAGGTGACAGCATGTGAATAAACAGAAAACACCTTCAATAGGCCACAGAGTTTTGTTGAAATTTAATTAAGGGTTTTTTTATTGGTCCCACTTGGAAAATTAACGCTCCTTTCTACCCAAAGGTCGGAGGTCAGGTTCGGCTAAGATGACGTTGTACACATTGGTGTAGTGAGCGTGTGGCTTGGCTGTGTTTTTCACTACTTCGGTCCAAACTGAAATATCTTAATAATTATGGGGTTGATAACCGTGATTTAACATTTGACATTCATGGTTTCCAGTGAATGAATCTATGACTTTTGATGATTCCCTGACTTTTCGATGTAGAGATTTGTAGTTTTGAGTAAAATATCTTGACACTTGTCCACTACATTGGTTTATGACCAAATATTTGCACGCCAGACGTTCCCATCAGCCTGAGCTGTACTCCGTGTTTGGTTTGTTATCATCCAGCTTTCTAATGTTGGTGAATTAGCAACAAGCTAAGATGGTGAATGGTGTAACCGTCTGTTATTGTCACTGGGAGAATATTAGCTTTCTGACTTGAGCATTGAAAACACTAGAACTGCTAACATGGCTGCTGACGCTTTATTTGGTTTCCCACAAGACCTCCATCTTCCAGTTAGACGA